>NC_052069.1:6221955-6471955 GCF_015852505.1 Tachyglossus aculeatus | reverse complement strand
TGAAAGGTGGAATTTAGGCAAATTCCTGGTGGTTTGGGTTTTTTTTTAATCTTCATTTTCCCCTATCGGCTTCATAATCAGTGTTGATGGTGGTATTTGATACATTATCTTCCTTATCTTCCTTCTGAAACCCTGCCTTCTCCCTGACTTTCCCATCACTGTAGACGGCACTACCATTCTTCCCATCTCACAATCCCGCAACCTTGGTGTCATCGTCGACTCTGCTCTCTTGTTGACCCCTCACATCTGATCCATCACCAAAAACTGCCACTCTCACCTCCGCAACATTGCCAAGATCTGCCCTTTCCTCTCCATCCAAACCACCACCCTGCTGGTACAATCTCTCATCCTATCCCGAGTGGATTACTGCATCAGCCTGCTCTCTGATCTCCCATCCTGCTGTCTCTCCCCACTTCAGCCTATAATTCACGCCGCTGCCCAGATCATCTTTGTGCAGAAATGATCTGGGCATGTTACTCCCCTCCTCAAAAATCTTCAGTGGCTGCCAGTCAACCTACGCATCAGGCAAAAACTCCTCACCCTCGGCTTCATGGCTGCCCATCACCTCGCCCCCTCCTACCTCACCTCCCTTCTTTCCTTCTCCAGCCCAGCCCACACTCTCCGCTCCTCTGCTGCTAACCTCCTCACTGGGCCTTGTTCTCGCCTGTCCTGCCGTCGACCCCCAGCCCACATCCTCCCCCTGGCCTGAAATGCCCTCCCTCCGCACATCCGCCAAGCTAGCTCTCTTCCTCCTTTCAAAGCCCTACTGAGAGCTCACCTCCTCCAGGAGGCCTTCCCACACTGAACCCCCTCCTTCCTCTCCCCCTCCCCATCTGCCTGCCCTACCTCCTTCCCCTCCCCACAGCACCTGTATATCAGTTTGTACATATTTATTGCTCTATTTATTTTACTTGTACATATTTACTATTCTATTTATTTTATTTTGTTAATATGTTTTGTTGACTGTCTCCCCCTTCTAGACTATGAGCCCGTTGTTGGGTAGGGACCGTCTCTATATGTTGCCAACTTGTACTTCCCAAGCGCTTAGTACAGTGCTCTGCACACAGTAAACACTCAATAAATATGATTGAATAAATGAATGAATGATAAGCGTTTATGTGCCAAGCACTGTACTAAGTGCTGGGGGAGAAATAAGCTAATCAGGTTCCATATGAGACTCACCACCTAAGTAGAGGGGAGAACGGGTATTGATTCCCCATTTTGCAGTTGAGACAACTGTGAGGCAATGAAAAATTGAGAGACATGTTCAAGGTCACACAATCAGTCAGTCATATTTGTTGAGTGGCTACTGTGTGCAGAGCACTGTACTAAGCTCTGGGGAGAGTACAATTCAACAATAAACACTTTCCCAGAGCACAACGAACTTACAGATACTAATATGAATAACTCAGTGACAGATATGGATGTAAGTGATGTAGGGCTGGGAGGGGCGATGAATAAAGGGAGCAAGGCAGGGTGACGCAGAAGGGAGGGGGATGAGAGGAAAGGAGGGCTTAGGGAAGGCCTCGTGGAGGAGCTGGGCCTTCAGAAAGGCTTTGATGGCGGGGAGAGTAAATTGCCTGTTGGATATGAGGAGGGAGGGCGTTCCAGGCCAGAGGCAGATCACGAGTGAGAGGTCGGGGGTGAGATAGATGAGATGGAAGTACACTGAGTAGGTTGGCATTAGTGGAAGCAAGTGTGAGGGCTGAGTTGGAATAGGAGAGCAGTGAGGGGATTGAGTACTTTAAAGCCAATGTTAAGCAGGCAAGAGCTGAGATTAGAACCCAGGTCTTCTGAATCCTAGGCCCGGGCTCTTTCCATTAGTCCACGCTGCTTCTTCTTGTGCAGAGATTAGTGAATATAGAAGGAAAGGAGAAGATGTGGTTCCTGACCTTGAGTTTTCAGAGACAGACATATCAATTTTGTCTTTCTCTTCCTCTGTAAACTGTCTCCGTGCTCTATTCTGTACACTCCCTAAGGACAGTTGGTGGGATCTAACTCTACTCTACTCTTTCAAGTGCTTAGTAGGTGCTCAGTAAATACTATGGATTGGTTTAAATTTATATAGAACAAGCAATTTTTTGCCTGAATTATCCATTCATTCATTCAATTGTGTTTATCGAGCGCTTCCTGTGTGCAAAGCACTGTATTAAAGGCTTGGGCAAGTAGAATGATGATGATGATGATGACGATGATGATGATGATGATGGTCTTTGTTTAGTGCTTACTATGTGCCAAGCACTGTTCTAAGCACTGGGGTAGATACAAGGTTATCAGGTTGTCCTACGTGGGGCTCACAGTCTTAGAATAGACTTAGAATAGAACAGACACATTCCCTGCCCACAACAACGTGGTTCAGTGGAAAGAGCCCGGGCTTTGGAGTCAGAGGTCATGGGTTCAAATCCCAGCTCCACCAATTGTCAGCTGTGTGACTTTGGGCAAGTCACTTCATTCTCTGTTCCTCAGTTACCTCATCTGTAAAATGGGGATTAAGACTGTTAGCCCCCCGTGGGACAACCTGATCACCTTGTAACCTCCCCAGCGCTTAGAACAGTGCTTTGCACATAGTAAGTGCTTAATAAATGCCATTAAAAAAACAAGCTCACAGTCAAAAATAATAACAATAATAATGGAATAATAGTGGTGATAATAACTATTATGATATTTGTTAAGCACTGATTATGCATCATACACTGTTGGGGTAGATACAGTATAATCAGTCAGACACAATCCCCGACCCACAATAGGCTCACAGCCCAAGTGGGAGGAAGAACAGGATTTGAATTCCCAATTTACAGATGAGGAAACTGAAGCATAGGGCAGTTAAGTGACTTCCCCAAGGTCACACAGTGAGCAAGCGAGGAAGCAGTATGGCCTAGTGTGTAGAGCAAGGGCCTGGGACTCAGAAGTATCTTTAATATCTTTAAATTATATATCATAAATCACCTAATTGTTCATATTAGTATCTGCCTGGAATGCCCTTCCCTCTGCCCATCCGCCAAGCTAACTCTCTTCCTCCCTTCAAGGCCCTACTGAGAGCTCACCTCCTCCAGGAGGCCTTCCCAGACTGAGCCCCTTCCTTCCTCTCCCCCTCCTCCCCCTCTCCATCCCCCCATCTTACCTCCTTCCCTTCCCCACAGCACCTGTATATATGTATATATGTTTGTACATATTTATTACTCTATTTATTTATCTTACTTGTACATATCTATTCTATTTATTTTATTTTGTTAGTATGTCTGGTTTTGTTCTCTGTCTCCCCCTTCTAGACTGTGAGCCCGCTGTTGGGTAGGGACCGTCTCTATGTTTTGCCAACTTGTACTTCCCAAGCGCTTAGTACAGTGCTCTGCACACAGTAAGTGCTCAATAAATACGATTGATTGATTGATTGATCTGTCTCCCACACTAAGACTGGAAGCTAATTATGGGCAGGGAACGTGTCTGCTAATTCTGGTAAATTGTACTCTCCTAAACGCTATGTACAGTGCTCTGCATAAAGTAAGAGTGCATTATATACCATTGACTGATTAATTGATTGACCTGGGTTCTAAACCCCTGCTTGTCTACTATGTGATATGGGGCAAGTCACTTAGCTTCTCTTTGCCTCAGGTAACTCATCTGCGAATGTGACTCTGTGGTGGAGGCGGGATTAGAACCCAGGTCCTTCTGTCTCCCAGGCCCGTGCTCCATCCACTGAGCCACAAGGCTTCTCCTGTACCTGTCCCAGCACCAATGTAGAGAGAGCTCGAGCATGCTTTCACTCATTCATTCATTCAATCATATTTATTGAGCGCTTACTGTGTGCAGAGCACTGTACTAAGCGCTTGGGAAGTACAAGTTGGCAACATATAGAGACGGTCCCTACCCAGCAGTGGGCTCACAGTCTAGAAGGGGACACCGCTAAGTGTAACATAGCTCATCTCAGCGCAATTCATGTCACAGATAGATAATGCCCCTGCAGGCAATCAAGTGGTCAATCGATCAATCAATCAATCGTATTTATTGAGCGCTTACTGTGTTCAGAGCACTGTACTAAGCGCTTGGGAAGTACAAGTTGGCAACATATAGAGACAGTCCCTACCCAACAGTGGGCTCACAGTCTAAAAGGGGGAGACAGAGAACAAAACCAAACAAACAAAATAAAATAAATAGAATAGATATGTACAAGTAAAATAAATAAATAAATAAATAGAGTAATAAATATCTACAAACATATATACATATATACAGGTAGTACATAATCAATCACTGATATTTATTAAACACTTACCCTGAACAGAACACTGTACCAAGACCTTAAGAAGCAGCATGGCCTAGTGGCTAGAGCATGGGCCTGGTAGCTAGAAGGTCATGGGTTCTAATCCGAGCTCCACCACTAGTCTGCTGTGTGACCTTGGGCAAATTATTTTGCTTCTCTGGGCCTCAGTTACCTCATCTGTAAAGTGGGGATTGAGACTGTGAGCCCCGCATGGGACAGGGAATATGTCCTACTTGATTTGCTTGTACCCACCCATGCAGTTCAATGCCTGGCATATAGTAAGTGCTTAACAAATACCATAATTGGGATTGTCACTGTTTATTATTGTATTGAACTTTGCTAAGTGCTTAGTACAATGCTCTGCATACAGTAAGCGCTTAATAAACATGATTGAATGAATAAATGAATGAATTATTCTTAGTAAAACCAGTGCTGAGCAGCAGCAGGATATGAGAGCATCGAGGGCGGAGACTTAAGTTTGAACGGAAGAAAGCAATAATCAACCAGTTGTGGATTTTTGACCAAGAAAACACTGTGGATCCACTACCAGTGGCCGCAGATAGAGAGTGGGGCCTTTTGGGACAGAAGTGTCCATGAAGTCGCTACGGGTCAGACACAACTCGACAGCATAAGACAAGCATTTATTGAGCACCTACGATGTGCAGAACACTTTACCAGGTTCAAAGGAGAGTAGGTAGACTCTAATAATCTTTGACTTCAAAGGAAGTACAGTCTAACAGGAGATAGAGAAGCAAAAATACATTACTGATAGGAAGAAGCAACAGAGTAGGAAAAAAAAACGCATAACTTAGCATTGTGTTGTTTCCCGCTCTGGGTTGGAAGCTTTTCACGGGTAGGGATCGTATCTACCAACTGTATGGTCCCATGCTATTACTCTATTTATTTATTATTACTCTATTTATTTATTATTACCCTATTTATTTATTTATTTTACTTGTACATATCTATTCTATTTATTTTATTTTGTTAGTATGTTTGGTTTTGTTCTCTGTCTTCCCCTTTTAGACTGTGAACCCACTGTTGGGTAGGGACTGTATATGTTGCCAATTTGTACTTCCCAAGCGCTTAGTACAGTGCTCTGCACATAGTAAGCGCTCAATAAATACGATTGATGATGATGATGATGATGCTGGGTAGCAGCGGCACAGAAGGGAGTCAAGGGCGGAGACTCTAGTTGATGCATGGAAGGAGGCAATGGTCAACCACTTTCTTATTTTTACCAAGAAAACTCTGTAGATCCACTACCAGAACGATTGGAGATGGAGATAAGAGCGTTCTGGGAGAGATGTGTCCATGGTGTCACTATGGGTCGGAGATGACTTCACAGCATAAGACAAGTCGAATAGTGTTCTGCCTGCAGTGAGCACTTGATAAATCCCAGTGAGAGAGATAGAAGGAGAAACCTACCTGTAATTTATTTTAGTATCTGTCTTCCTTCCTCGATTTTGAGCTCCTTGAGGGCAGGGTTGGTGTCTATGAATTCTATCATATCAGTTGGATATATCAATTGTATATAGTATACTATTATTATTATGGTATTTCATTCATTCATTCATTCATTCATTCAGTCATATTTATTGAGTGCTTACTGTGTGCAGAGCACTGTACTAAGCGCTTGGGAAGTACAAGTTGGCAACGTATAGAGATGGTCCCTACCCAACAGTGGGCTCACAGTCTAGAAAGGGGAGACAGAGAACAAAATAAAACATATTAACAAAAGTAAAATAAATAGAATAAATGTGTACAAATAAAATAGAGTAATAACTATGTACAAACATATACATATATACAGGTGCTGTAGGGAGGGGAAGGAGGTAAGGCGGGGGCGATGGGGAGGGGGAGAGGAAGGAGGGGGCTCAGTCTGGGAAGCCCTCTTGGAGGAGGTGAGCTCTCAGTAGGGCTTTGAAGGGAGGAAGAGAGCTAACTTGGCGGATGAGCAGAGGGAGGGCATTCCAGGCCAGGGGGAGGACGTGGGCCGGGGGTCGATGGCGGGACAGGCGAGAACAAGGCCTAACGGTGAGGAGATTAGCGGCAGAGGAGCGGAGGGTGCGGGCTGGGCTGGAGAAGGAGAGAAGGGAGGTGAGGTAGGAGGGGACGAGGGGATGGAGAGTCTTGAAGCCAAGGGTGAGGAGTTTTTGCCTGATGCATAGGTTGATTGGTAGCCACTGGAGATTTTTGAGGAAACCATAACCTCTGACTCCCAAGCCTGTATTTGTTAAGTGCTTGCTATGTGCCAAGCACTGTTCTAAGTGCTGGGTGAGATACAAGCTAATCAGGTTGTCCCACGTGGGGCTCACAGTCTCAAGCTACATTTGACAGATGAGGTAACTGAGGCCCAGAGAAGTTAAGTGACTTGCCCGAGATCACAGAGCAGACTAGTGGTGGAGTCGGGATTAGAACCCATAACCTCGGACTTCCAAGCCCGTACTCCTGCCACTAGGCCATGCTGAATGCTTACACATTATATAAGCGCTTGGTAGAGTATAATATAACGGAGTTGGTAGATATGTTCCCAGCCCACAAGGAACTTACAGTCTAGAGAAGGAGCTTAGCATTAGTTGGTTTATTTTGTTGTTGTTTGTTTGTTTGTTTCAAATGATATTAAGTGTTTACTATGTGCCAGGCACTATTCTAAGTGCCTGGCCATGGCACTGAGTGGTCATAATAATAATGATGACATTTATTAAGCACTTGCAAAGTACAAAGCACTGTTCTAAGCTCTGGGGAGGTTACAAAGTGATCAGGTTGTCCCACGGAGGGCTCACAGTCTTAATCCCCATTTTACAGAAGGCGGAACGGAGGCCCAGAGAAGTTCAGTGACTTGCCCAAAGTCACACAGCTGACAGTTGGTGGAGCAAGGATTTGAACCCATGACCTCTGACTCCAAAGCCCGGGCTCTTGCCACTGAGCCACGCTGCTTCTCTAATGGGTTCTAATCCTCATTCTGCCACTTGTCTGCTGAGTGACCTTGTGCAAGTTATTTTACTTCTCTATCCCTCAGTTACCTCATTTGTAAAATAGGGATTAAAAGTGTGAGCCCCACATGGGACAGGGACTTTGTCCAATCCGATTTGCTTGTATCCACCCTAGCATTAAATAGAATGCTTGGCAAACAGTAAGCGCTTAACAAATACTATTAATATTTTTTAATGGCATTTATTAAGCGCTTACATAGTAAGCTATGTGCAAAGCACTGTACTAAGGGAGATTACAAGGAGATCGGGTTGTCCCACGGGGGGCTCACAGTCTTAATCCCCATTTTACAGATGAGGGAACTGAGGCCCAGAGAAGTGAAGTGACTTGCCCACAGTCACATAGTGGATAAGTGGCGGAGTCAGGATTAGAATCCAGGTCTCCCGGCTCTCAGGCCTCTCTTTTTTTCACTAGGGCTACACTAACTACAGTGCTCTATATGGAATAAGTGATCAATAAATACTAGTGATGGATAGTGTGATCAATAAAAGTGTGGAAATCCAACATCTCCCCAAGTAACTGGGGATACAGAGAAGCAGCGTGACTTTAGTGGAAAGAGCACAGGCTTGGCAGTCAGAGGTAATAAGTCCTAACCCTGCCTCCTCCACTTGTCAGCTGTGTGACTTTGGGCAAGTCACTTCACTTCTCTGTACCTCAGTTACCTCATCTGTAAAATGAGGATTAAGACTGTGAGCCCCTCACGGGACAACCTGATCACCTTGTATCTCTCCCAGCACTTAGAACGGTGCTTGGCCCATAGTAAGAGCTTAACAAAAGCCATCATTATTACTATTATTAACCTTCGACATCTGCGACTTTATGTTTTGTCCAGGTAACCTGGGTTCTCAACTGGTGGAGTATAAAGAAGAAATGTACATCACCTCTGACTGCGGAAATAGCTGGAGACAGGTAAATTAGTTGAACCAGGATGCTCCCAGAAATTTGGGGAGATCTGGGCAAAAGATCCCAAAGTCCTGCTCCAAAGACCTGCAAGACAGTGGTGTATGTGTGTGTGCGTGAGTGCAAGCAAAATGTACATCCCATCTAACTGTGGCAATGTCTGGAGATAGGTAAGTTAGCTGGACCAGTATACTACCAGAAATCTGGGAATCCTGGCAAAACTCTCTTTATTTTCCCACTCAAACACGTCCTCCCCCTGATTTTCCCATTACTGCAGATGGCACCACCATCCTTCATGTCTCACAAGCCCGTAACCTTGGCATTATCCTTGACTCCTCTCTCTCATTCAACCCACATATTCAATCCGTCACCAAATCCTGCTGGTCCCACCTCCACAACATCGCTAAAATCTTCCCTTTCTTCTCCAGTCAAACTGCTACCACGTTAATCCAACCTCTCATCCTACCCCGCCTGGATTAAGAATAATCATCATCATCATCATCATCATCATCATCAATCGTATTTATTGAGCACTTACTATGTGCAGAGCACTGTACTAAGCGCTTGGGAAGTACAAATTGGCAACATATAGAGACAGTCCCTACACAACAGTGGGCTCACAGTCTAAAAGGGGGAGACAGAGAACAAACCAAACATACAAACAAAATAAAATAAATAGAATAGATATGTACAAATAAAATAAATGAATAAATAAATAGAGTAATAAATATGTACAAACATATATACATATATACAGGTGCTGTGAGGAAGGTAATGAGGTAAGATGGGGGGATGGAGAGAGGGATGAGGGGGAGAGGAAGGAAGGGGCTCAGTCTGGGAAGGCCTCCTGGAGGAGGTGAGCTCTCAGCAGGGCCTTGAAGGGAGGAAGAGAGCTAGCTTGGCGGATGGGCAGAGGGAGGCCATTCCAGGCCCGGGGGATGACGTGGGCCAGGGGTCGATGGTGGGACAGGCGAGAGCGAGGTACGGTGAGGAGATTAGCGGCGGAGGAGCGGAGGGTGTGGGGTGGGCTGTAGAAGGAGAGAAAGGAGGTGAGGTAGGAGGGGGTGAGGTGATGGACAGCCTTGAAGCTGAGGGTGAGGAGTTTCTGTCTGATGGGCAGATTGATTGGTAGCCACTGGAGATTTTTGAGGAGGGGAGTAATATGCCCAGAGCGTTTCTGGACAAAGAAAATCCGGGCAGCAGCATGAAGTATGGATTGAAGTGGAGAGAGACACGAGGATGGGAGACCAGAGAGAAGGCTGATGCAGTAGTCCAGACGGGCTAGGATGAGAGCTTGAACGAGCAGGGTAGCGGTTGGGATGGAGGGGAAAGGGTGGATCTTGGCAATGTTGTGGAGCTGAGACCGGCAGGTTTTGGTGACGGCTCGGATGTGAGGGGTGAACGAGAGCGCGGAGTCGAGGATGACACCAAGGTTGCGGGCTTTTGAGACGGGAAGGATGGCAGTGCCATCAACAGAGATGGGAAAGTCAGGGAGGGGACAAGGTTTGGGAGGGAAGACAAGGAGTTCAGTCTTCGACATGTTGAGCTTTAGGTGGCGGGCAGACATCCAAATGGAGATGTCCTGAAGGCAGGAGGAGATGCGAGCTTGGAGAGAGGGGGAGAGAGCAGGGGCAGAGATGGAGATCTGGGTGTCATCAGCGTAGAGATCTGGGTGTCATCAGCGTAGACACTCAGATAATAATAATAATAGTGATGGCATTTCTTAAGTGCTTACTATGAGCACCCATATAAGCGCTGGGGAGGATACAAGGTGATCAAGTTGTCCCACGTGGGGTTCACAATCAATCCCCATTTTACAGATGAGGTAACTGAGGCACAGAGAAGTTACATGACTTGCCCAGAGTCATGCAGCTGACAAGTGGAGGAGCCAGGATTTGAACCCACAACCTCTAACTCCAAAGCCCATGCTCTTTTCACTGAGCCACGCTGCTTCTGCATCAGCCTTCTTGCTGTCCTCCCCGCCTCCTCTCTTTCTCCACACCAATCCATATTTCACTCTCCTGCCGAGATCATTTCTCCGCAAAGACATTCTGGACATGTCACCCCTCTCCTCAGTGATGATGATGATGATGATGGTATTTGTTAAGAGCTTAACTGTATGCCAGGCACTCTACTAAGCGCTGGGGTTGATACAAGCAAATCCGGTTGGAAACAGTCTCTGTCCCACGTGGGGCTCACAATCTCAATCCCCATTTTACAGGTGAGGTAACTGAGGCTCAGAGAAGTGAAGTGGCTTGCCCAAAGTCACATAGATGACAAGTGGCCAAGCCGGGATTAGAACCTATGACCTTTTGACTCCATACCATGCTCTATCCACTGTGCCATGTTGCTCCTCGAATGTCCAGTGGTTGCCCATCCACCTGGGCATCCAACAGAAAACTCCTCACCATTGGATTTAAAGCTATCTGCTACCCTGCCCCTTCTTCCCATACTGAGCCCCTTCCTTCCTCTCCCCCTCGTCCCCCTCTCCATCCCCCCCATCTTATCTCCTTCCCTTCCCCACAGCACCTGTATACATGCATGTATATTTGTACATATTTATTACTCTATTTATTTATCTTACTTGTACATATCTATTCTATTTTATTTTGTTAGTATGTTTGGTTTTGTTCTCTGTCTCCCCCTTCTAGACTGTGAGCCCGCTGTTGGGTAGGGACTGTCTCTAGATGTTGCCGACTTGTACTTCCCAAGTGCTTAGTACAGAGCTCTGCACACAGTAAGCGCTCAATAAATATGATTGATTGATTGATTGATTGATTCTTACCTCACCTTGCTTCTCTTCTTCTACAACTCAGCCCACACACTTCACTCCCCTCATTCCAATTTACTCTCAGTCCCTCCATCTCGCCTGTCTCACCACCGACCCCTGGCCCACATCCTCCCTCTGTCCTGGCACACCCTCCCTCCTCAAATCCAACAGACAATGACTTTCTCCTCCATTTCAAAGCCTTGCTGAAGGCCCATCTCCTCCAAGAGCCCTTTCCAGACTAAGCTGCACTTTTCCTCATCTCCCACTCCCTTCTTCCTCTCCCTGACTTGCTCCCTTTGTCATCCCCCTCCCAGCCCCACAGCACGTACGTCCATATCAATCAATCAATCAATCGTATTTATTGAGCGCTTACTGTATGCAGAGCACTGTACTAAGCGCTTGGGAAGTACAAGTTGGCAACACATAGAGACAGTCCCTACCCAACAGCGGGCTCACAGTCTAAAAGGGGGAGACAGAGAACAAAACCAAACATAGTAACAAAATAAAATAAATCGAAAAGATATGAACAAGTAAAATAAATAAATAAATAGAGTAATAAGTATGTTCAAACATATATACATATATACAGGTGCTGTGAGGAAGGGTAGGGGCCATCTCTATATGTTGCCAACTTGTATTTCCCAAGTACTTAGTACAGTGCTCTGCACACAGTAAGCGCTCAATAAATACGATTGATGATGATGATGATGATTGATTGATTGCCTAAGGTCATACAGCAGACAAGTGGCAGAGGCGGGATTAGAACCCATGACCTTCTGATTCCCAGGCCAAGGCTCTGTCAGGTCTTCATAGGCCTCAGTGCTTCTTTAGATACTGTCTCCACGTATGCATTTATGGGGTTAAGTACCCGATTAATTCTCTAAGCCGAATAAACCCATCAGCCATTTCTAGCTATAATAATAATGATTGTAGTATTTGTCTAGTGCTTTTTAGGTGCCTAGCACTATTCTACGTGCTAGAGTAGATACAAGGCAATCAGGTCCCTAAGTCCCTGTCCCACATGGGACTCACAGTCTTAATCCTCATTTTACAGTTGAGGTAACTGAGGCACAGAGAAGTGAAGCGACTTGCCCAAGGTCACATAGCAGAACATGTGGCGCTGCCGGGATTAGAATCCTGGTCCACCGTACGCTCCCAATAATTTATTTTGACTAGTCTTTTTATAAACGTATTAACAACCATCTCACCTGTTCATACGTAAACTCCTTGTGGCGTGAACTGTCTCTCCTCTGTGTTTTGGATTTCCTCAGTGTTTAATAAATGCCTTAAGCCAAATGGGTACTCAATAAATGCTACTACTGTTCCACCAGAGCACGGAGGAGAAGCAGTGTGGCCTAGTGGAAAGGGCACAAGCCTTGATGGTCAAGACACTTGGGTTCTAATCCTGCCTCTGCCACGTTGCTGTTGTGCGACCTTAGTCAAGTCACTTCACTTCTCTGGGCCTCATTTTATCATCTGTAAAATGGGTACTCAATAACTGTTCTCCCTACTACTTGGACTGTGAGCCTTTTGTGGGACAGGGACTGTGTACTTCCTGATTACCTTATAACTACCCTGTTGCTTAGTACGGTGCTTAGCATACAGCACTTAACAAATACCACATTATTATTTTTACTGCTACCGCTGCACAATAATAGCGGAGGACAGGGATTGTAGGACTTTTTTTCTATCACACTTTCCCAGAAGCTCAGTACAGAGCCCCTCTGGTTGCTCGATAAATACAATTTCTGCTTCTACACTTAGATTAATTCTTTGAGATTCAGCCCATCACGCTTGAGATCATTTTTCAACAGTCACCACCCCTCGGTTCCCCACTAGTAAAAAACAAAAAAGTGGTTCTGATGCTTTCTTTTAATTAAAATGTCCCCCACTGCTTGGCAGCATCTCATTAAATCTTCACTGGGTTGACCAAAGAGCGGGTTACGTATCAACAAAAATTGCTCCATCCCTTTGGTGGCTCATAATTCAAAGTGATCTAAGGTCTTGTGGTTGACGATGATGTTGCCTTTATACATTTAATGGGACAAAAAAACAAAATGTCAGCAGGGTGCAGAAAGTTCCCCGTGGGGTGGTTATTTAGACAATTAATTAGAAGATTTCACTGCTAGAACACGTCCTGCCACCGTTGACTGGTTTGACTTTTTGGCAAACCCACCTGGTGAAGAGCCAGGGATTGATGTCAACCTGAACTCTGGGAACCCAATCCATTGGAAGTAGTGTGGCCCAGTGGATAGAGCACAGGCCTGGGAGCAAGAAGGACCTGGGTTCTACTCCCAGCTCCATCACTTGTCTGCTGTGTGACCTCGGGCAAGTCACTTCCTTTCCCTGAGCCTCAGTTACCTCATCTGTAAAATGGGGATTGAGACTGGGAGTCCCATGGGAGACAGGGACAATCCCAAGGGATCTCACGGTCTAAAATGGAAGATGTAATCCCTATTTCAGAGATGAGGTAATCAAGGCACACAGAAGTTAAGGGACTTGCCCAAAGTCACACAGGTGACAAGTGGTACAGCTGGGATTAGAACCCAGGTCCTATTAATAATAATAATAATAATAAATGAGGTATTTGTTAAGTGCTTACTCTGTGTCAGAAACTGCACTCAGCACTGGGGTAGATACAAGCAAATCGGGTTGGACACAGTCCCTGTCACATGTGGGGCTCATAGTCTTCATCTCTCTTTTACCAATGAGGTAACTGAGGCACAGAGAAGTGAAGTAACTTGCTCAAGTTCACACACAGCAGACAAGTGGCAGAACCAGGATTAGAATCCATGACCTTGTTTCCTGGGCTCTATCCTCCAGGCCACCCTGAAGTGACTTTCTAGACTGTGAGCCCACTGTTGGGTAGGGACAGTCTCTATGTGTTGCCAACTTGTGCTTCCCAAGCGCTTAGTACAGTGCTCTGCACACAGTAAGCGCTCAATAAATACAATTAATTGATTGATTGACTTAGGCAAGTCACTTCTCTGGGCCACAATTTACATCATCTATAAATTGGAAATTACCTTGTCTCATCAGATGAGATTTACCTCATCTATAAAATGGCTCTTCCCTACCTCTCCACTCAATCAGTCAATCAATCAATTGTATTTATTGAGCACTCACTGTGTGCAGAGCACTCCCCACAACACTTACGTATAATACGTACAAATCTATAATTCTTTTTATTCATATTGATGCCTGTTTACTTGTTTTGATGTGTATGTATGTATATATAATTCTATTTTTTATATTGATATCTGTTCACTTCTTTTGATGTCTGTCTCCCCCCTTCTAGACTGTGAGCCTAGTATGGGCAGGGATTGTCCGTCTTTATTGCTGAATTGTACTTTCCCAGCGCTTAGTACAGTGCTCTGCACACAGTAAGCACTCAATAGATTTGATTGGATGAATGAATGAATGTACTAAGTGCTTGGGAGAGGACAATATAATAACAAACTGACACATTCCTGCCCACATTGAGCTCATAGTCTAGAGAGGAAGACAGACATTAATATAAATGAATAAATTAATAGATACATTTTTAAAAATGAATTAAACAATGACAGCTGTATACATCTGTGCTGTGGGGATGGGAGGGAGGATGAAGGAAGGAGCAGGTGAGAGCAGCGTAGAAGGGAGTGGGAGAAGAGGATTTAGTCAGGGAAGGCTTCCTGGAGGAGATGGGCCTTCAATAACGTTTTAAAGTGGGAGAGAGCAATTATCTGTTTGATATGAGGAGGGAGGGCATTTCATGCCACAGGAAGGATGTGGGCGGGTGGTCGGCGGCGAGATAGATGAGAGGGAGGTAAAGTGAGAAGGTTAGCATCAGAGGAATTAAGTGTGTGGGCTGGATTGTAATGGATTAGAGAAGCAGCGTGACTCAGTGGAAAGAGCCCAGGCTTGGGAATCAGAGGTCATGGGTTCTAATCCCGGCTCCGCCACTTATCGGCTGTGTGACTTTGGGCAAATCTCTTGACTTCTCTGTGCCTCAGTTGCCTCATCTGTAAAATGGGGCAAAAGATTGTGAGCCCCATGCGGGACAACCTGATCACCTTGTATCCACCCAGCGCTTAGAACAGTGCTTTGCATGTAGTAAGTGCTTAACAAATACCATTATTATTATTAATAGGAGAGTAGCCAGGTAAGGTTGGAGGGGGCAAGGTGATGGAGGGCTTTACAGCCTCTGGTGAGGAGTTTTTGTTTGATGCAGAGGTGGATGGGCAACCCCTGGAATTTCTTGAGAAGTGGGGAAACATTGCCTGAATGATTTTGAAGTGCTGGAATAGATACAAGTCCCTGTTGCTTAAAAAATACCACTTTTTTTTAAAAAAAGAAAAGAAAACTCTTTTGGGTTCCAAGCATATTTCTGGCTGCTGCTTCTGATTGAACGTATCTGGTTTGTTTTCAGGTGTTCGAAGAAGAACATCACATTCTGTACCTGGACCACGGAGGGGTGATTGTGGCCATCAAGGACACCTCTATCCCCCTGAAAATACTCAAGTAAGATTTCTGCCTCTTAGAGCCGGCCCGGTCAATGGAAAGTGAATTGTATTCCATTCATCCATTCATTCAATCAAATCTGTTGAGAGCTTACTGTGTGCAAAGCACTGTACTAAGAGTTTGGGAGAGTAAACAGCGTGGCTCAGTGGAAAGAGCCCAGACTTTGGAGTCCGAGATCGTGGGTTCAAATCCTGACTCCACCACTTGATAGCTGTGTGATTTGGGGCAAGTCACTTAACTTGTCTGGGCCTCAGTTACCTCATCTGTGAAATGGGGATTAAGTCTGTGAGCTCCCCATGGGACAACCTGATCACCTTGTAACCTCCCCAGCGCTTAGAACAGTGCTTGGCACATAGTAAGTGCTTAATAAATGCTATCATTATTATTGTTATTATTATTATCATTAAAATACAACAGACACATTCCCTGCCCACAGCGAGCTTACAGTCTAGGGTTGCCTCCAAAATGCACGGATGCGGCCCTGCTGCCACCCCTCCTCCTGCCCCAGTTTCCCCCAAGTTGGTCCTGTTTTCCCACCAGGTGATGATGATGTTTATGGTAATTGTTAAGCGCTTATTGTGTGCCAGGCACTGGACTAAGCGCTGGGGTGGATACAAGCAAATCAGGTGATGATGACTGAGAGGTGCTCATGTCAGCCAACTTTCCCAGAGTTCCCTGCTGCCGGAAAGCTCAACCCACTAGTTAAAATCCCTGCCCTTTCCTGTCCCTTCTCACTCCTGCCCTTTCCTGTCCCTCCTCACTCACTGTTCTACAAAAATGTTCTGGCCATGTTTCCCCACTCTTCAAAAACCTCCCGTATTTGCCCATCCACCTCCATATCAAAGAAAACTCCTCATCATTTGCTTTAAAGCTCTCCATCACCTCACCCCCTCTTATCTCACCTTCCTACTGTCCTACTCATCATCGTCATCATCAATCGTATTTATTGAGCGCTTACTGTGTGCAGAACACTGTACTAAGCGCTTGGGAAGTACAAATTGGCAACGTATAGAGACAGTCCCTACCCAACAGTGGGCTCACAGTCTAAACTCCAAGCCAGCACGCATGCTTTGCTTCTCTAATGCCACCCTTCCCCCTGCACGTCCACCTCATTTACTGCCATTGATCTCTCACCCACTGTAAACCTGTCTACATGTTTTGTTTTGTTGTCTGTCTCCCCCTTCTAGACTGTGAGCCTGTTGTTGGGTAGGGACCGTCACTATATGTTGCCGACTTGTACTTCCCAAGTGCTTAGTACAGTGCTCTGCACCCAGTAAGCACTCAATAAATATGAGTGAATGAATTGAATGAATGAATGAATGAATCCTGCCTCTGGCCTGGAAGATCCTCCCTCCTCAAATCTGACAGACAATGATTCTCCCCATCTTCAAAGCCTTACAGAAGGCCCATCTCCTCCAAGAGGCCTTCCCTGACTAAGCCCTCCTTTCCTCTTCTCCCACTCCCTTCTGCATCACCCTGATTTGCTCCCTTTGTTCATCCCCCTCTCAGCCCCACAGCCCTTATGTACATATCTGCAATTTATGCATTTATATATCTGTCTGTAGAATAGAAGTTCGCTGTGGGCCAGGAACCTGTCTACCAGCTCAGTGATTTCGTACTCTCCCAAGAACTGAGTTCGGTGCTCTGCATACTGGATGCACGCAACACAGTAGATAGATTGATTGATCATAATGGAGATAAGATATTCCCAGAGGAATCACACAAGCCCTCGTGGTTGAAATGTTGATTCACATGCTGTCAACAACCTCTCTCATCCAGGCTCATTTGTCCCTCTGGTTCTGTGAGAGAAGCAGAATGGCTTATTGGAAAGAGCCTGTGCTTGGGAGTCAGAGGCGTGGGTTCTAATAATAATAATGATGGCATTTATTAAGTGCTTACTGTGTGCAAAACACTGTTCTAAACGTCCCTCTGCCCATCCGCCAAGCTAACTCTCTTCCTCCCTTCAAGGCCCTACTGAGAGCTCACCTCCTCCAGGAGGCCTTCCCACACTGAGCCCCCTCCTTCCTCTCCCCCTCGTCCCCCTCTCCATCCCCCCGTCTTACCTCCTTCCCTTCCCCACAGCACCTGTATATATGTATATATGTTTGTATGTATTTATTACTCTATTTATTCATTTATTTTACTTGTACATATCTATTCTACTTATTTTATTTTGTTAATATGTTTGGTTTTGTTCCCTGTCTCCCTCTTCTAGACTGTGAGCCCACTGTTGGGTAGGGACTGTCTCTATATGTTGCCAACTTGTACTTCCCAAACACTTAGTATAGTGCTCTGCACACAGTAAGCGCTCAATAAATATGATTGATTGATTGATTGATTGGGTAGGTTAGAAGGTGATCAGGTTGTCCCACAGTGAGCTCACAGTCTTAATCCCCATTTTACAGATAAGGTAACTGAGGCACAGAGAAGCTAAGTAACGTGTCCAAAGACACACATCTGACAATTGGTAGAGCCAGGATTTGAACCCATGACCTCTGACTCCAAAGCCCGTGCTGTTTCCACTGAGCAATGCTGCTTCTCTATTCCTGTCTCTGCCACTTAGAATAATAATAATAATAATGGCATTTATTAAGCACTTACGATTTGCAAAGCACTGTTCTAAGCACTGGGAAGGTTACAAGGTGATCACATTGTCACATGGGGGGCTCACAGTCAATCCCCATTTTACAGATGAGGTAACTGAGGCCCAGAGAATCAATCAATCAATCAATCAATCAATCGTATTTATTGAGCACTTACTGTGTGCAGAGCACTGTACTAAGCGCTTGGGAAGTACAGGTTGGCAACATATAGAGACAGTCCCTACCCAACAGTGGGCTCACAGTCTAAAAGGGGGAGACAGAGAACAAAACCAAACATACTAACAAAATAAAATAAATAGAATAGATATGTACAAGCAAAATAAATAAATAAATAGAGTAATAAATATGTCCAAACATAGATACATATATACAGGTGCTGTGGGGAAGGGAAGGAGGTAAGATGGGGGGAATGGAGAGGGGGACGAGGGGGAGAGGAAGGAAGGGGCTCAGTCTGGGAAGGCCTCCTGGAGGAGGTGAGCTCTCAGTAGGGCCTTGAAGGGAGGAAGAGAGCTAGCTTGGCGGATGGGCAGAGGGAGGGCATTCCGGGCCCCGGGGAGGACGTGGGCCCGGGGTCGACAGCGGGACAGGCGAGAACGAGGCCTAACGGTGAGGAGATTGGCGGCAGAGGAGCAGAGGGTGCGGGCTGGGCTGGACAAGGAGAGAAGGGAAGTGAGGTAGGAGGGGGCAAGGGGATGGACAGCCTTGAAGCCCAGGGTGAGGAGTTTCTGCCCAATGCGCAGATTGATTGGTAGCCACTGGAGATTTTTGAGGAGGGGAGTAACATGCCCAGAGCATTTCTGGACAAAGACAATCCGGGCAGCAGCATGAAGTATGGATTGAAGTGGGGAGAGACAGGAGGATGGGAGATCAGAGAGAAGGCTGATGCAGTAGTCCAAACGGGATAGGATGAGAGCTTGAACGAGCAGGGTAGCGGTTTGGATGGAGAGGAAAGGGCGGATCTTGGCAATGTTGCAGAGCTGAGACCGGTAGGTTTTGGTGACGGCTTGGATGTGAGGGGTGAATGAGAGAGTGGAGTCGAGAATGACACCCAGGTTGCGGGCTTGTGATACGGGAAGGATGGTAGTGCCGTCAACAGAGATGGGAAAGTCAGGGAGAGGGCAGGGTTTGGGAGGGAAGACAAGGAGTTCAGTCTTGGACATGTTGAGTTTTAGGTGGCGGGCAGAGAAGTTAAGTGACTTGCCCAAAGTCACACAGCTGACAATTGGCAGAGCTGGGATTTGAACCCATGACCACTGACTCCAAAGCCCGTGCTCTTTCCACTGAGCCACACTGCTTCTCTTATCAGCTGCGTGACTTTGGGCAAGTCACTTAACTTCTCCGTGCCTCACTTATGTCATCTTTAAAATGGGGATAAAGACTGTGAGCCCACCTGGGACAACTTGATTACCTTGTATCGCCCCCAGCACTTAGAAGAGTGCTTGGCTCATAGTAAGTGCTTAATAAATATCATTATTGCTATTGCTACTATCTATGAGGAAAGGTGGAGAGGAGAGGGACAGAAAAAGAGGACAAGGGAGGAAGAAAGAAAACTAGACCATAAACTCCTCCTTTAGACTGTAAGCTCCTTGTAAGCAGGGAACAGGTCAACCAACTCATATTTTACACTCCCAAGTGCTTAGTACAGTGCTCTGTACACTGTAAGCACTTAATAAATACCATCGGTTATTGATCAACTGATTGAGAGGAAGGAGGGAGACCTAGGGAGGGCAAGAGGGACAAGAGCTCTCTTACTGAGAGCTCACCTCCTCCAAGAGGCCTTCCCAGACTGAGCCCCCTTTTTCCTCTCCTCCTCCCCATCCCCCCTGCCCTACCTCCTTCCCCTCCCCACAGCATCTGTATATATGTTTGTAAAGATTTATTACTCTATTTATTTTACCTGTACATATCTACTATTCTATTTATTGTGTTAATGATGTGCATTTAGCTTTAATTCTGTTTGTTATGATGACTTGACACCTGTCCACATGTTTTGTTTTTTTTGTCTGTCTGCCCCTTCTCGACTGTGAGCCGGTTGTTGTGTAGGGACCGTCTCTATATGTTGCCAATTTGTACTTCCCAAGTGCTTACTACAGTGTTCTGCACACAGTAAGCACTCAAAAAATACGATTGAATGAATGAATGAATGAATGAATGAATGAAGAGGGGGAGAGAGAGAAGATAATAATAATTTTGGTATCTGTTAAGCGCTTACTATGGGCCAGGCACTGTACTAAGTGCTAAAATGGAAGAGGGAGGGGAGAAGAAGAGGGAGAGAGAGGGAAAAGAGGGAGAAAGAAGAGGGAGGGAGAGATAAGGAAGAAAATAGGGAGGAAGAGAGGGAGGGAAGGAAGAAAAGAGGGAGAGAGAAAGGGAAAGAGGGAGGGTGGGAGGAAGAGAGGGAAGGAGTGACAAGTTTATGAAGAGTAGAGGAAGAGACGAAGTGAAAGAAAAGTAAGAGAATAAGAGGAAAGTAGAGATGAGATTTGAAGAAAGACGAGCAGAAAACCTCTTTGAATAATATAAATGAGAGCATTAGAGCTACATGGTTTTCAGGGCAGAGTTTCAGACAAGACTGAGAGGGAGAGAGGGGGAACTTAAAAGCCCAGACCAGAGAGAGAGAGAGAGAGAGAGAGAGAAGTCAATAGATGAGCCTGTGGGCGGCTTGTATAGATTTCAGCTGAAGTGTGTTTTGTTCCATGCCTTTTGGTGTCTTAGAAATCCTTTGAAGGGTCCCGAGCCTTAAAAGATTTGGACCTCAGCATTTGGTAATTCACCTGAAGCACAGGAATATTTTTGATAGATCCAACTTGGCTGAGAGAGAGTGGACCCATTGAGTCTGATTCCTAATGGATTTTGAAGCGTGTCTGAACATGAGATTTAAGTCCCAAGTAAAGTTTATGGTGCATAATGAAATCTCATTATTAATAATGATTATAATAATAATAACTCAGAATGATTTTTATTTTTCCAAAGCACTTTCAACATCATCTAACATATTTCACTCCTCTGCAAGAAGCAGTGTGGCCTAGTGGAAAGAGCCTGGGCCTGGATGTCATGAGGACCTGAGTTCTAATTCCAGCTCTGCCAACTTGTCTGATATGTGACCTTGGGATAGGCACTTCACTTCTCTGTGCCTCAGTTTGCTCACCTTTAAAATGGGGATGAAGAGTGTGAGCCCAATGAGGGACAGGGACTGTGTCCAATGCAGTTACCTTGTATTTACCCCAATGCTTAGTATAGGGCCTGGCACGAAGTAAGTACTTAATAAATGCCATTAAAAAAAAATCCAAGAAAAGCAGGGAGCAGCGAGAGTGGTGATCCCCATTTTACAGATGGGAAAACTAAGGGCCACTGACATTAAGAGACTTGATTCTGAGCCTTCAGCAGGTTCATGACAGAGCTAGGATTAGAACCTGGATCAAAGAGCTTAGTACAGTGTTCTGCACACAGTAGGCACTCAATAAATACGATTGAATGAATGAATGAATGAAATAATCCCCATCTCATTCTAAAAGACTCCACTACTTCCCTCTTTTCATTAAGTCATTGAGAGGAAAACCAACTAGAGAACAGTGGGAAGACGTTTATAAAAATATGGTATTTGTTTAGCACTTACTATGAGTTAAGCACTGCTCTAAGCACTGGGGTAGATACAGGATAATCAGGATGGACACAATCCCTGTCTCACATAGGGCTCACGGTCTAAATCAGAGCGGCTTGGTTTAGTGGACAGAGAACAGACCTGAAGGTCAGAAGGATACGTGTCACCTATGTAGCCTTGGGCAAGTCACTTCTCTTCTCTGAGCCTCAGTTACCTCATCTGTAAAATAGGGATTGAGATTGTGAACTGCATGTGGGATAGAGACTGTGTCAAACCCAATTTGCTTGTATCCACTCAAGCACTGAGTATAGTGCTTGGCACATAGTAAACATTTAACAAATACTTTTATTATTATTATTATTATCCATCCCCATTTTAGAGGTGAGGTAACTGGGGCACAGAGAGGTTAAGTGGCTTGCCCACAGTCACACAGCAGACAAGTGGCAGAGCCGGGATTAGAACCTGTGTCTCTTTGTTCCAGACTCATTCTAAAAGACCCCATTACCGACATCCTTTCATTAAGGAGTCGCAGCATGGCTTAGTGGCTTGGGAGTCAAAAGCCATGGGTTCTAATTCCACCTCCACCACTTGTTCATTCATTCAGTCATATTTATTGAGCACTTAATGTGTGCACAGCACTGTACTAGGTACTTGGAAAGTACATTCGGCAACAGATAGAGACAATCCCTACCCAACAACAAGCTCACAATGCTGTGTGACCTTGGGCAAGCCAGTTAACCTCTCTGAGCCCCAGTTACCTCATCTGGAAAATGGCGATTAATAATAATAATAATAATAATGGTATTTGTTAAGCACTTACTATGTGCCAAGCACTGTTCTAAGACTGTGAGTCTCATGTGCAACAACCTGATTAGAACAGTGCTTTGCACATAGTAACCACTTAACAAATGCCATCATTATTCTCCCCCTTTTAGACTGTGAGCCCATTGTTGGGTAGGGACTGTCTCTATATGTTGCAAACTTGTACTTCCCAAGTGCTTAGTGCAGTGCTCTGCACACAGTAAGCGCTCAATAAATATGATTGATGATGATTACCTTGTATCTACCCCTGTGTTTAGAGCAATGCTTGGCACATAGTAAGCACTTAAGAAGAACTATTATTGTTATTATTATTATTATTATTATTATTAAATAATTGAGAGAAAACCAACTAAAGATCTGTTTAACAATTTTATATTTAACGACTTTAACAAATTTTGTATTTGTTATGCACTAGCTATGTGTCAAACACTATTCTAAGCGCTGGGGTAAATGAAAGATAACCAGGATGGACACAGTGCCTGTCTCATGTGGGACTCACAGTCACAGGGAGTAGGATTTAATCCCGATTATACAGGTGAGGTAACTGAGGCACAGAGGAGTTAAGTGGCTTGCCCAAGGTCACACAGCAGACTATCGAGTTGGCTTTTGGAGAGACAGGGAGCTTGCTATTGTCGCATTTTGATCCATGAGGCTTCTGAAATCCCAGGAGAAGACTCTATTTTGGAGTGGGAGAAGGAGGACATAAGGTCTGAACAGAATCCGGGGCGCCAGAATTGAAGTCAGAGGGGCCCTTTTTGGGGCTAGTTCATGAGGGAAAGACAAGGGGGACCTGGCTGGGATGACATTTTGATAATTAAAAGAGTTTTGATTAGGCAAACAGCCCTGACTTTTAGAAAATACACCCAGCTCCGAGGAGCGAGTAGGTAGGGGTGTTTCTGACATTTTCCTCAAACCGTTAGGAAAAGCGTGACATTTGTTCAAGAAAAGCTCCACACGGAGGTTGATGTTTGTCTCTCTCTCCAGGTTCAGCGTCGACGAAGGCTACTCGTGGAGCACGCACAATTTCAGCAGCACCTCGGTCTTTGTGGATGGACTCCTAAGCGAACCAGGAGATGAGAACTTAGTCATGACGTAAGTAACGGCTTCGCTGTCCTGGCTGTCTGTCATTCAAACTCGGCTCTCATTAAGTTTGACGGGCAGAGGCAAACGCAACTTGTCCTAAGAATGAACCAGAATGGATATTGTCTGGATCATGAAGTGACAGGTTATTTTGGCCTTGGAGGTGTAGAATTATAATAATAGCATTGATTAAGCACTTACTATGTGCAAAGCACTGTTCTAAGAGCTGGAGCACTGTTAGAATTGTCCCCAGCTATGTTGAAATCTGAGATTCAGAGAGGAGACCAACCTCATGGGATAATTTTAGGGATAAAGAGGCTATGATTTCTATCATTCCCATTCCTACTTGGATATTGCTTCTGTCTTCTCTAGAACAATAATAATAATAATAATAATAATAATAGCATTTGTTGAGGGCTTACTATGTGCAAAGCAATGTTCTAAGTGCTGGGAAGGATACAAAGTGATCAGGTTGTCCCACGTGGGGCTCACAGTCTTCACCCCCATTTTACAGATGAGGGAACTGAGGCCCAGAGAACTTAAGTGACTTGTCCAAGGTCACACACCCGACAATTGGCAGAGTCGGGATTTGAACCCATGACTCCCAAGCCCGGGCTCTTTCCATTGAGCCACGCTGCTTCCTGATCCTCTTAAAAAAAACTCACAACATTTCCAGGTGTTTTGCCTTATTTTTCTTCATCTTTTCGGGGGCATCATTTCTTTCTGGAAACTGCTTCTCAGTATCCTATTTGAGAAGCAGTGTGGTCTAGCACAGGTCTTGGAATCAGAAAGATATTTATCTCAGCTCTGTCGCTTGACTGCTGCATCACCTTGGGTAAGTCACTTCACTGCTCTTGTGCCTCAGTTCCCTCATCTGTGAAATGGAGATTTAGACTGTAAACCCCATGTGAGACATGGACTATGTCCAATCTGACTGTCTTGTATCTACTCTCAGTAGATAAGCAGAGGTGGTATCTATTCTTACAGGGCCTGGTAATGATAATAATTATTATCATTATGGTATTTGTTAAGTGCTTACTATGTGCCACGCACTGTACTAAGCACTGGGGTGGATACAAGCAAACCAGTGCTTAACAAATACCATAAATGAATACTATTTTATGCAACCTTTATTGAGCACCTTATGTATAGACATTATGATCACTACCTCTCTTGCTAATGGGGGAGACTGGTGACTCTGTTGCACAATTATGAAATTAAAGAACTGGGTGTTCTCTGATAGAACCGAGGTAGAGATATTGAAGAACCTTGTGTTATATAGTAATAATAATACTCATGATGGCATTTATTAAACACTATGTGAAAAGCACTGCTCTAAGCGCTGGGGAGGTTACAAGGTGATCAGGTTGTCCCACGGGGGGCTTACAGTCTTAATCCCCATTTTCCAGATGAGGTAACTGAGGCACAGAAAAGTTAAGTGACTTGCCCAAAGTCACACAGCTGACAATTGGTGGATCTGGGATTTGAACCCATGACGTCTGACTCCAAAGCCCGTGCTCTTTCCACTGAGCCACGCTACTTCTCTATGGAAACAGCGTTATTGTGAAATTGTGTTATGGAACTGTGGATTCAATGGGAATGAATGGGATTGAGGCTAGATGGTTGAAGATGACACTGTGATGGTCGTTTTCCAATACTGCTGTTCATGCCTTGCCACTCACTGTGATGTGACTGTATTAAATGCTACGAAGTGGCACAAATGCAGAAATACCGAGAGCCCTTAGCGGCACAGTGCAGGGAGGCTGAGGGGGAGCAGGGACAATAGGATGTCACACATGGACAGACCCCTCATGTCTGACACTATAATTTCTTTCTCCACTAACTGTGGAGAAAGACAATTGTGAATGACATTCTACCTAGAAGAAACTTGGGTTGAGGGAATAATGTTCTGGAATTCTCACTTCATGTTCCACAGCCAGTCAGTCAATCGTATTTACTGAGCGCTTACTGTGTACCGAGAACTGTACTAACCGCTTGGGAGTGTATGAAAGAACAATAATAATAATAATTATGATTTTAGTTAAGTGCTTACTAACACTGTTGCGAACGCTGGAGTATATACAAGGTAATCAGGTTGTCCCACATGGGGCTCACAGTCCTAATCCCCATTTTACAGATGAGGTCAATGAGGCCCAGAGATGTGAAGTGACTTGCCCAAGGTCACACAACAGACACGTGGTGGAGCTGGGATTAGAACCCACATGCTCTGACTCTTAAGCCCAGGCTCTTTCCACTAAGCTATGCACCCCAAAATTGCTTTCAGTTAAGAGGGGGAGAAAGACATTAATGCAAATAAATAAATTACAGATATGAACAGAAGTGCTTTCTGGCTGGGAATGGGGATGAATAAAGGGAGCAAGTCAAGGCAGAGCAAAAGGGAGAGAGAGAAGAGGAAAGGAGGATTTAGAGAAGGCCTCTTAGAGGAGATGGGCCTTCAATAAGGCTTTGAAGGGTGGAAGAGTCATTGTCTGTTGGATATGAGGAGGGAGGGCATTCCGGGCCAGAGGCAGGACATGGGTGAGAGGTGGGTGGTGAGATAGATAAGATCAAGGTACTTTTGAGAAGGCTGGCATTTGAGGATATCTGTACAAATCATGTAATGAAGACTGGAGTTCTAGCAGAATTAGGTGAAAACTGAGGTAATGGGATTGCTCTGAGCCAGGTTAAGGATTGTGTCTGAACTTCTTTTTCTTCTTCTTCTTCTTCTTCTTCTTCTTCTTCTTATTATTATTATTATTATTATTATTATTATTATTATCACATATATGATGATGATGGTATTTGTTAAGCTCATACTATGTGCCAAGCGCTATTCTAAACACTGGGGTAGATACAAGGTTATCAGGTTGTCCCACGTGGGGCTCACAGTCTCAATCCCTGTTTTACAGATGCGGTAACTGAGGCACAGAGAAATGAAGTGACTTGTCCAAAGTCACATAGCTGATAAGTGGTGGAGCCAGGACTAGAACCCATGACCTCTGACTCCCAAGCCTGGGCTCTTTCCACTAAGCCACGTGGCTTCTCATGGTACAGGAGATCATCAGGTCGCACATGAGGATCACAGTCTAAGTAGGAGGGAGAACAGGGATTGAATCCCTATTTGGCAGATGAAAGAACGGAGGTACAGAGGAGTTAAGTGACTTGTCAGAGGTCACACAGCAGACAATGGAGGGAGCCAGAATTAGAACCCAGGTCCTCAGAGTCCCAGGCTCATGCCCTATCAGTCATTTATTTCTATTTAATGTCTGTCTCCTCCTCTAGACTACAAGCTCATTGTGGGCAGGGAGCAAGTCCAACAACTCTGTACCTCTCTGTATCTCTGAGAAGCGATGTGACTTAGTGGATAGAGCCTGTGCCTGAGAGTCAGAGGGACCCGGGTTCTAATCCTGCCTCCGTCACATGTCTCCTGGGTGGACATGTGGTGGATTGAGACTTTGAGCCCCCACGTGGGACAGGAACTGAGTCCACCTCGATTTGCTTGCATCCGCCTCAGCACTTAGTAAATAGTAATAAATAAATAATGTTGGTATTTGTTAAGCACTTACTATGTGCCAAGCACTGTTCTAAGCGCTGGGGTAGATACAAGGTAATCAGATTGTCCCACATGGGGTTTACAGTCTTCATCCCCATTTTACAGATGAGGGAATGTAGGCCCAGGGAAGTTAAGTGACTTGCCTAAAGTCACACAGCTGATAAGCTGCTTCTCAGAGAAGCAGTGTGGCTCAGTGGAAAGAGCATGAGCTTGGAAGTCAGAGGTTGTGGGTTCATTCATTCTTTCAATCGTATTTATTGAGTGCTTACTGTGTGCAGAGCACTATACTAAGCACATGGGAAGTACAAGTTGGCAACATATCTAATGCCGACTCTGCCACATAATAATAATACTAATGATGATGGCATTTGTTAAGTGCTTACTGTGTGCAAAGCACTGTTCTAAGCGCTGGGGAGGTTACAAGGTGATTAGGTTGTCCCTTGTCACCTGTGTGATTTTGGGCAAGTCACTTAACATCTCTGGGCCTCAGTTACCTCATCTGGAAAATGGGGATGAAGACTGTGAGCCTCCCTTGGGATCTTGTAACCTCCCCAGGTCATAGAACAGTGCTTTGCATATAGTAAGTACTTAATAAATGCCATTATTATTATTGTTATTATTATGAGCGGCAGAGCCGGGATTCAAACTCATGACTTCTGACTCCCAAGCCTGTGCTCTTGTCACTAAGCCATGAGAAGCAGCGTGGCTCAGTGGAAAGAGCCTGGGCTTTGGAGTCAGAGGTCATGGGTTCGAATCCCAGCTCCGCCACATGTCTGCTGTGTGACCATAGGCAAGTCACTTCACTTCTCTGAGACTCAGTTCCCTCATCTGTAAAATGGGGATTAAGACTGTGAGCCCCATGAGGGACAACTTGATCACCTTGTATTCCCCCCAGCGCTTAGAACAGTGCTCTGCACATAGTAAGTGCTTAACAAATGCCATCATTATTATCATTACAAGTACAGTGCCTGGTACATAGTAAGCACTTAACAAATACTGTTATTATCATTCTTATTATTGCATGACCCTTCCATCCCCTAAGCACAGCGATGCTTCCAGTTTCGATTAAATGGGGATTCTGCCAAGCATGAGCAAATTTTACAAGGTAAACCGTGGGCTTTTCCCTCGTACTCTCTGGACTGGAAAATGACGTGAGGTGCATTTTCTAAACGACCTTTCAGTTCGTGTTAATGGCATTGCCTTTGGATTTGGAAGAGTTGGAAGGGTCATAACACAGGAAAGAGAAGACATAGATTTCACTGTTTATGCTGCTGTTTTTCAGGTTTGTAAATCGCTGTGAGTTATTTCTCACTCCTCACTCTCGGCTTCAAGGCTGTCCATCACCTCGCCCCCTCCTACCTCCCCTCCCTTCTCTCCTTCTCCAGCCCAGCCCGCACCATCTGCTCCTCTGCCGCCGCTAACCTCCTCACTGTACCTCATTCTTGCCTGTCCCACCATCGACCCCCGGCCCCCGTCCTCCCCCTGTCCCGGAATGCCCTACCTCCGCACATCCGCCAAGCTAGCTCTCTTCCTCCCTTCAAAACCCTACTGAGAGCTCACCTCCTCCAGGAGGCCTTCCCAGACTGAGCCCCCTCCTTCCTCTCCCCCTCCCCATTCCCCCCGCCCTACCTCCTTCCCCTCCCCACAGCACCTGTATATATGTTTGTACAGATTTATCACTCTATTTTACTTGTCCATATTTACTATTCTATTTATTTTATTTTGTTAATATATTTTGTTTTGTTGTCTGTCTCCACCTTCTAGACTGTGAGCCTGTTGTTGGGTAGGGACCGTCTCTAGATGTTGCCAACTTGTTCTTCTCAAGCACTTAGTACAGTGTTCTGCACATAGTAAGCTCTCAATAAATACGATTGAATGAATGACTGAATGAATTTCTGTGTGCACACTCTTCTTGAGGTTTGAGTTAGGGGGTTTTCATTATTCATTCATTCATCCAATCGTATTTATTGAGCGCTTACTGTGTGCAGAGCACTGTACTAAGTGCTTGGAAAGCACAAGTTGGCAATTTATAGAGACAGTCCCTACCAAACAACGGGCTCACAGTCTAGAAGGGGGAAATAGACAACTAAAACAAAACATGTAGACAGGTGTCAAAATTGTCAGAACAAATAGAATTAAAGCTATATCAATCAATCGTATTGTGCATCATTTGTTAATGTGCATCATTAACAAAATAAGTAGAATAGTAAATATGTACAAGTAAATGAATAGAGTAATAAATCTGTACAAACATAGATACAAGTGCTGTGGGGTGAGGAAGGAGGTAGGGCAGGGGGGATGGGGAGGAGGAGAGGAAAAAGGGGGCTGGGATTCTGGGAAGGCCTCCTGGAGGAGGTGAGCTCTCAGTAGGGCTTGGAGGGGAGGAAGACAGCTAGCTTGGTGGATGTGAGGAGGGAGGGCATTTCAGGCCAGGGGAAGGATGTGGGCTGGGGGTCGATGGCGGGACAGGTGAGAATGAGGCCCAGTGAGGAGGTTAGTGGCAGAGGAGCGGAGGGTACGGGCTGGGATGGAGAAGCAGAGGCATTTCATCTTTACAGGGAAGTCTCTAGAAGACTTTCTTAATGATTGCAGAATTGATTATAAGATAATATTAACATCCGTGGTATTTGGTAAATGCTTACTATTTGCCAAGTACTGAATTAAGCACTGGGACAGATACGAGATAATCAAGTCAGGCACAGTGCCTGTCCTACATGGGGCTCACAGTTCAAGAGGGAGGGAGAACAGTTGAAGAAACCGAGGCCCAGAGAAGTGAAGTGATTTGCCCAAAGTCACACAGATGACAAGTGGCAGAACCGGGATTAGAACCCACAACCTCTGACTCTGAAGCCCGGCCTCTTTTTACTGAGCCACGTTCCTTCTCATGGTACAGGAGATCATCAGGTCGCCCATAAGGATCACAGTCTAAGTAGGTGGGAGAACAGGGATTGAATCCCTATTTGTCAGATGAGAGAACGGAGGTACAGAGGAGTTAAGTGACTTATCCGAACTCACACAGCAGACAATGGTGGAGCAGAATTAAAACCCAGGTCCTCGGAGTCCCAGGTCCATGACCTATCAGTCACTTATTTCTTTTAATGTCTGTCTCCTCCTCTAAACTACGAGCTGGTTCTGGGCAGGGAGCGTGTTCAACAACTCTGTACTTCTCTGTATCTCTGAGAATTGGTGTGGCTTAGTGGATAGAGCCCAGGCCTGGGAATCAGAAGGACCTGGGTTCTAATTCTGCCTCTGCCACATGTCTTCTGTGTGACCTTGGGCAAGTCGTTTAATTTATCTGTGTCCTAGTGACTTCATTTACAAAATGGGGAGTGAGAGTGTGAGCCCCTTGTGGGTCAGGGATTGTGTCCAACCTGATTAACTTGTATCTTCCCCAATGCTTAGAACAGTGCTTGGCACTGTTCTTGGTGCTTGGTGCTTGGCAAGTGTTTAGCAAGTACCTTAATCACCATCGTTATATCAACTCTCTTATATCGTATTCTCCCAAGTATTTAGTAATAATAATACTGGTAGTATTTCTATGTGCTAGGCACTGTACTAAGTGCTGGGGTGGTTACAAGCAAATCAATTTGGACACAGTCCCTGTCCCACGTGGGGCTCACAGTCTCAATCCCCATTTTCCAGATGAGGGAACTGAGGCCCAGGGAAGTGAAGTGACTTGCCCAGGGTCACACAACAGACAAGTGGCAGAGCCGGGATTAGACCCGATGACCTCTGACTCCCAGGACCGGGCTCTATCGAATAGACCACTCTGCACACAGTGAGCGCTCAATAAAATGATGGATTGATAGACCATCAACTAGGCCACACTGCTTCTCAAAGCTCAGGAGAAACGAACTTTTGGAAAAGATCCGTCGGCTGATGGCTTGGCGCACGAAATTAACCAGTCCTCATCGGAGACGTTGATCGTGTACGGCTATCTCAAGATCAAAGCTTCTTTTTCTTCTCCGTCAATGGTCCGCACATGGATCAGTTTGACAGGGCTGACGCTTGCCTCAGTGGGCTCGGCTGGGCGGCTTTCCGGAGAGATAGCTAGTTCAGGGCCCATGTTGGCTGCTGGCACTTCACGCTCTGCCAGTCATATCATTCCACCCACACGCAATACTCCCCCTGATTTCCTCTGGAAGTAAACACGTGTAAGGAACATCTGCCAGCTCCTGCTAACATCCTTAATTGGAATATTGAAGTTTGTCCATTTTCTTTTTCTTTTCCCCCATCGGATGACTTGGAAAACTGACCCTCTGAAAGTGGAACTGGGATGCCCTTGTCTGAAGAAAATCATTCAGTGGCGTGTGTTGAGGGTTTAGGCGCTGTAATAATAGAATAATAATAATAATAGTGGCATTTATTAAGTGTTTGCTCTGTACCGAACACTGTTCTAAGGGCCAGGGTAGATACAAGCTAATCAGGCTGAACACAGGCCCTGTCCCACATGGGGCTCACAGTCTTAAATGTCGTTTTATGGATGAGGTAACTGCGGCCCAGGGAAGCGAATTGGTTTGCCCAAGGTCAGACTGTGGACAAGTGACGGAGGTGGGATTGGAACCCATGTCCTCTGACCCACAGGTCCAGGTTCTTCCCACTAGACCTCCCTGTTTCCTCTTCTCCCCCTCCCTTCTGTGTCAACCTAACTTGTTCCCTTTATTCATCCCTCATCCCAGCCACAGCACTGCACTTTATTTATTTATATTAATGTCTGTCTCCCCCTCTAGACTATAAGCTTTCTGTATTTTGGTAGGGAATGTGTCTGTTTATTGCTATATTGTACTTTCCCAAGTGCTTAGCACAGTGCTCTGAACACAGTAAGAGATAAATAAATATGATTGACTGATTTGAGAAGCAGTATGCATAGTGGATAGAGCATAGGCCTGAGACTCAAAAGGTCATGGGTTCTTATCCCGGCTCCACCACCTGTTTGCTATGAGCCCTTGGGTAAGTCACTTCACTTATCTAGGCCTCAGTTACCCCATCTGTAAAATGGGGATTAAGACTGTGAGCCCCATGTTAGTAGAAAGTAGACTTGACACCTGTCCACATGTTTTATTTTGTTCTCTCTCCCCCTTCTTGATTGTGAGCCCATTGTTGGGTAGGGACTGTATCTATGTGTTGCCAACTTGAACTTCCCAAGCGCTTAGTACAGTGCTCTGCCACAGTAAGTGCTCAATAAATATGATTGAATGAATGAATGAATGATTCATTCGTATTTATTGAGTGCTTACTGTGTGCAGAACACTGTACTAAGCACTTGGGAAGTCCAAGTTGGTAACATATAGAGACGGTCCCTACCCAACAGTGGGCTTACAGTCTAGAAGGGGGACTTGTTAAGCACTTACTATGTGCAAAGCACTGTTCTAAGTGCTGGGGGGATACAAGGTGATCACGTTGTCCCACGTGGGGCTCTGCACAGTACAGTGCAATACACTACAGTGCTCTGCACACAGTAAGCGCTCAATAAATACGATTGAATGAATGACCTCTGCCTCTCAAGCCCGTGCTCTTTCCACGGAGCCAGGCTGCTTCTCAAAGGTTCATTTACATCTGATAATACATTATTTGCCTTTTAAATGGTCTCAAACCTCTTCTAATAGGGCAGCATAGGCCTTTTGCCTAAGTCGTCTTGTGATTCATGAAACTAATTTGGAGATAAATAAAGATTATGAAAATGTATTACCCAACAGAATTATTATTTTTTTCCCCCAGCCATCATCCTTTAGGTGGAAGCAGATCATTTTTACAAGTCTGAATTATCTGTAATCGGTCCAGCAGGGGTTGGCTTTAGCTTGGAAGTTTTGGCATCAGGATGTTTCTAGATAATGAAGTACCTGTTTAGCTTCCTAGCTGACAGGTTATTCAATGTTGTTCACTAGGTACCAATTTTGGGAGGATGCTAATCCGCTGACTGATTAGAGAAACAGCATGGCCTACTGAATAGAGCCCCAGCCTGGGAGTTAGAAGCAGGACCTGAGTTCTAATTCCAACTCCACCATTCGTCTGCTGTCTGACCTTGGGCAAGTCACTTCACTGGGCCTCAGTGACCCCTTCTGGAAAATGGGGATTGAGACTGCGAGCCCCAGCTGGGACAGGGACTGTGTCCAACTTAATTTGCTTGTATCCATCCCCACGCTTAAAACAGTGCCTGTCACACAGTAAGCGCTTAACAAATATCACAGTTATTATTATTACTATTATTCAGAGGTATTCGCTGGATAGTCTTCTAGACTGTGAGCCCACTGTTGGGTAGGGACTGTCTCTATATGTTGCCAACTTGTACTTCCCAAGCGCTTAGTACAGTGCTCTGCACACAGTAAGCGCTCAATAAATATGATTGAATGAATGAATAGCAATTTGAAGAGGATGCTAATAATAATAATGGCATTTATTAAGCGCTTACTATGTGCAAAGCACTGTTCTAAGCGCTGGGGAGGTTACAAGGTCATCAGGTTGTCCCGTGGGGGGCTCACAGTCTTAATCCCTATTTTACAGATGAGGGAACTGAGGCTCAGAGAAGTTAAGTGACTTGCCCAAGGTCACACAGCAGACATGTGGCGGAGCCGGGATTTGAACCCATGACCTCTGACTCCAAAGCCCGTGCTCTTTCTACTGAGCCACTCTGCCTCTCTGCTAATCTGCTGACTGGCTATTCAGTGGTATTCACTGGATACCAATATGGAAAGGATGTTAATCTGCTGACTATTTATTGGGTGGTATTCACTGGGTACGAACTTGGAGCACCCTGGCCTAGTGGCAAGAGCCCAGGCTTGGGAGTCGGAGGACGTGGGTTCTAATCCTGGCTCTACCACTTGTCTGCTGTGTGACCTTGGGCAAGTCACTTCATTTCTCTGTGCCTCAGTTACCTCATCTGTAAAATGGGGATTAAGAACTGCGAGCCGCTTGTGGGACAACCTGATGACCTTGTATCTACCCCAGCACTTAGAGCAGTGCTTGGCACATAGTAAGCACGTAGCAAATACCATCATTATTATTATTGGAGAGGATTCTAATTTGCTGACTGGGTATTCAATGGTATTCACGGGGTACCAATTTGGGGAAGATGCTAATCTTCTAACTGGCTATTCAGTGGTATTCACTGAGCATCAACTTTGGGAGGGTCCTAAACTGAGCGTCCCAAACAAGAAAAAAGGATACATTCCCTGCCCCCCAGGAAAAAAAAAACTAGTGAGGGCAACAGGATTAAAAGAATATGACATAAAGATAAATGTATATGTAGCTACAATTCTATTTATCTATTCTGATTCATTCATTCATTCAATCATATTTATTGAGCACTTACTATGTGCAGAGCACTGTACTAAGCACTTGGGAAGTACAAGTTGGCAACATATAGAGACAGTCCCTACTCAACAGTGGGCTTATAGTCTAGTATTGACACGTCTACTTGTTTTGTTGTGTCTCCTCCTTCTAGACTGTGAACCCGTTGTTGTGTTGAGACTGTCTCTAGATGTTGCTGATTTGTACTTCCCAAGCGCTTACTACAGTGCTCTGCACACAGTAAGCGCTCAATAAATACAATTGAATGAATGAATGAATAAAGGCAGACTAAAATTAGAAGAAACAAAGATTTAGAAGAGAAGTCATCCATCCCATGTTATAAAGTGGCTTCCCTTAGCCCTCAGAGCTCTTGAATTTAACATCCCTATTTCTAATAGCTTTCCTTTCTTTTGAGAATAATAATAATAATAAGAAGAATGATGGCATTTATTAAGCACTTAGGTGCAAAGCACTGTTCTAAGCGCTGGGGAGATTACAAGGTAATCAGGTTGTCCCATGTGGGGCTCACAGTCTTAATCCCCATTTTACAGATGAGGGAACTGAGGCCCAGAGAAGTGAAGTGACTTGCCCAAAGTCACACAGCTGACAATTGGCAGAGCTGGGATTTGAACCCATGACCTCTGACTCCAAAGCCCGGGCTCTTTCCACTGAGCCACGCTGCTTCTCCAAGCACAGTCATTTTCTGTAGTTTCAACCTGTCCCCCATCTGTGCAGCAGTGTGGCTTAGTGGATAGAGCCCGGGCCTTGGAGTCAGAAGGACACTTGTCTGCTGTGTGACCTTGGGAAGCCTCTTCACTTCTCTGGGCCTCAGTTCCCTCATCTGCAAAATGGAGATTAAGACTGTGAGCCCCCCGTGAGACAGGGACTGTGTCTTTGTATCTACCCCAGTGCTTAGAACAGTGCCTGTCACGTAGTAAGTGCTTATAATAATAATGATGGCATTTGTTAAGTGCTTACTATGTGCAAAGCACTGTTCTAAGTGCTGGGGAGGATACAAGGTGATCAGGTTGTCCCTCATGGGGCTCATAGTTTAATCCCCATTTTACAGATGAGGTAACTGAGGTACAGAGAAGTTAAGTGACTTGCCCAAAGTCACACAGCTGATAAGTGGCGAGGCCGGGATTTGAACACATGACCTCTGACTTCCAAGCCCGGGCTCTTTCCACTGAGCTATGCTACTTATCAAGTGCCATTAAAAAAAAAATGTATTTTGACTGGCTTGAATAGAGTGATTGCAGCCCATTTTAATTCAGCATGGATGAGGACAGTTTTACCTATCCATCAGGGAATCAGTCGATGGTATATATTGAGTGAGCACTGTACTAAACGCCGGAAAGAGGACAATACAGCAGTCTGTAAGGCTTAAGCCGAGCTGGCCAGGCCTGAGTCTGGAACGTAAACTCGTTGTGGGCAGGGAATGTGTCTCTTATATTGTCCTCTCCTAACCATTTAATACAGTGCTCTGTTCACAGTAAGTGCTCAATAAATATGGTTGATTGATTGATTGAGTCAACCTATAACAAAGCCTGAACTCAGTTCTGTTCAACTCTTGAACGATGTTTTTCCGAATGATGATGATAACGAGAAGCAGCTTGACATAGTGTCTAGAGCCTGGGCCTAGGAGCCAGGAGGTCCTGAATTCTAATCCCGGCTTGGCCACTTGTTTGCGGTGGGACCTTGGGAAAGTCATTTCACTTCTCTAGGCCTCGGTTCCCTTGTCTGTAAAATGGGGATTGAGACCGTGAGCCCCACGTCGGTCAGGGACTGGGTCCCAACCGATTTGCTTATATCCACCCCAACGCTTAGTCCATTGCCTGGCACATAGTGAGCACTTAACAAATACCATAATCATAATAATTATTATTAAGTAGCAATAAAATAGCCATGGTGTTTGTTAAGCCCTTTGTGCTTCACACTGTGCTGAGCCCTGGGGTGGAGGTGATCCCATCAGATCCGATAAAACATCCCAGCTCTTTGTACAGTGCTTGACACATAGTAAGCACTTTGCGGATACCACAGTTATTATCATCATTATTATCATTATGTGAAATTGAGGGATAAGATTATTGGTAATCATGTTTATTATTACCATATTCACTGAGCGCTTACTGTGTGGAAAGCACTGTACTAAGCGCTGTCCTCCAAGAGGCCTTCCCTGATTAAACCTTGCTTTCCCTGACTGCCTCTCCCTTCTGTGTCATCTCTGCCCTTGCCCTTGAACTTGGATTTGCACTCTTTTTACACCCCTCCTTCAGCCCCACGACGCTTATTCATCCCTTCACTCGTATTTATCGAGCGCTTACTGTGTGCAGAGTACGATACTAAGCGCTTGGGAATGTCCGTTCTGTGCACAGTAAGCGCTCAATGAATATGATTGACTGATTGATGAATTGATGGGGCACTCCAATCCTCAGCCCCAGCTCACTTAGAGACATAAAAATAATCATAACGATGTTATTCGTTAAGTGCTTGCTATATGCCAAGCACTGTACTAAGCGCTGATGTCCATGATTCAGTTAGATTAATGTCAATCTCCCCTCTAGACTAAAACTCCTTGTGGGCAGGGAACGTAGCTACCAACTCTGTTGTATTGTCCCCTACTAAATGCTTAGTACAGTGCTCTACACAGAGTAAGCGCTCGATAAATACCATTGATTTATCATGTTTGATTTATAATTACCATTTAAATAAATGGTATTTATTTATAAATACCATGGAGAAGCAGCGTGGCTCAGTGGAAAGAGCGCGGGCTTGGGAGTCAGAGGTCATGGGTTCGAATCCTGCCTCCCCCACATGTCTGCTGTGGGACCTTGGGCAAGTCACTTCACTTCTCTGTGCCTCAGTTCCCTCATCTGTAAAACATGGATTAAGACTGTGAGCCCCACATGGGACACCCTCATCTCCTTGTGTTCCCCCCAGCACTTAGAACAGTGCTTTGCACATAGTAAGCGCTTAACAAATACCAGCACTATTATTATTATTATTATTGATTGATCATTTAAGCCAGAATGAGAATCATGAGCACCTAGTCCAGTGGGTGCTCAGCAAACACCTTGAAGACTATTAATCTATTTATTTATCTATTATTAATCTATTATCTATCATCTACAATCTATTATCTGTTAGACTATCTAAGAAAGCAGTTAGAACAATGCTTAACAAATGGCATTATTATTACTAATATGATAAGGCTCATTTTCCAAACAGGAGAATGAGGTTTATTATAGTGACAATTACCCATTGACGAAAAGTTGAATATTGCATTGCTTTTGCAAAACAAATTCAAACCTTCAGTTAGAAGAAGGACTAAGGGTATAGAAAATGTATTTTCCATTCTGTTTCCTCTCCCTCTGTCAAACTACATAATAATAATTATGGTATTTGTTAAGCACTTACTAAAATAATAATAATAATGTCATTTATTAAGCACTTACTTTTGCAAAGCACTGTTCTGAGCGCTGGGGAGGTTACACGGTGATCAGGTTGTCCCACAGGGGGCTCACAGTCTCAATCCCCATTTTGCAGATGAGGTACCTGAGGCCCAGAGAAGTTAAGTGACTTGCCCAAGGTCACACAGCTGACAACAGGCACAGCTGGGATTCAAACCCATGACCTCTGACCCCAAAGCCCGTGCTCTTTCCACTGAGCCACGCTGCTTCTCTTATGCCAAGCCCTATTCTAATTGCTGGGGTTGATACAAGATAATCAGGCTGGACACAGTCCCTGTCCCCATTTTAGTCCCCATTTTACAGATGAGGTAACCGAGGCATGGAGAAGTGAAGCGACTTGCCCAAGGTCACCCAAACAGACAAATGGCGGAGCCGGCATCAGAACCCATGACCTTCTGACTCCCGGGCCTGTGCTCTAGCCACTAAACCATGCTAGATCCTCTCATTTCACTCCTGGACTTTCTCTCCCCACTTTTCTCAAAGTATTTCCTGGACCGAGGAAGCTATTGATTTCCCCTAGTTAGGGCTTCAGAGCCCTGAATGCTGAGTGGGCGGGAATATGGATTTTTTGAGTCACTAACATTTGTGAAGCATTTCTAGGAAATCCTAGCTCTTTAGCCATTAGTGATCCTTAATGGTACTTAGCCGTTCCTTCTCCAACACTGTCCCTCTCCCCTTCCCCTTTTGACATCCCCCACTTTTCCACACAAGTGCACGGACAGAGATCGGCCGATAGCCAGAGTCTTGTCTTGCATTGCAGAGTCGTCTCCGACCCATAGAGACTTCACGGTCACGTCTTTCCCAGAACGACCCACCTCCATCTGGCATCATTCTGGTAGTGGATCCACAGAGTTTTCTTGGTCACGATCCAGAAGTGGTTGACCATTGCCTCCTTCGGCGCCGTAAACCCAAGTTTCCGCCCTCGACCGTCTCCCGTGCCGCTGCTGCCCGGCACTGGGGAGTTTTGACTTGTTGCAGATGGCCTGCCACTCGCTAGCCACTGCCCAGGCTAGGAATGGAAAGCGAAGGCCTCCGCCTGACCCTCCCATCGTCTAAACTGGTAGATGACTGGAAACTCTCCAGGTGCCATCCTGAGAGAAGGATAGCCAGAGTGCCCAGTGTAAATTCAATCAATGCCCACCCTATTTAAAAAGGCTTTTTTTCCTCCTCAGACATCTCACCATCCCCACAGCCTGAGGACAGGATCAATCAATCAATCAGTCGTATTTATTGAGCACTTACTGTGTGCACAGCACTGTACTTAAGCGCTTGGGTAGTACAAGTTGGCAACATATAGAGACAGTTCCTACCCAACAGTGAGCTCACAGTCTAGAAGGGGAAGACAGAGAACAAAACCAAACATGACTGTGAGCCCTTGTAACCTCCCCCGCGCTTAGAGCAGTGCTTTGCACATAGTAAGTGCTTAATAAATGCATCCAGAGGCCAGAAACTCTAGAGAAGCAGCATAGCTTCTCCCCCTTTTAGACTGTGAGCCCACTATTGGGTAGGGACTGTCTCTATATGTTGCCAATTTGTACTTCCCAAGCTCTTAGTACAGTGCTCTGCACATAGTAAGCACTCCATAAATATGATTGATTGATTGATTGATTGATTGATAGCTCTGTGAAAAGAGCCCAGGCTTTGGAGTCAGAGGTCATGGGTTCAAATCCCAGCTCCGCCAATTGTCAGCTGTGTGACTTTGGGCAAGTCACTTAACTCCTCTGGGCCTCAGTTCCCTCATCTGTAAAATGGGGATTAAGACTGCAAGCCCCACGTGGGACAAGCTGATCAACTTGTATCCCCCCAGCGCTTAGAATAGTACTTAGCACATAGTAAGTGCTTAACAAATACCATTATTATTATTACTATTATTATTATTATTATTAGACTAAATCTGGCTGATATATCCAGTTAAGGGATCTGGCATAGCTTCTTGCACAAACTGGAATTTTGGCTCCCCCAAAAAGACCGTCTACAGGGTGGGCAACGCTGAGAGCAGATGCGAGTTGAGCTGTCTAAGGTGCCGTGTTCTGGTTGCAATCTCCCCCAAAGGCGTCAGTTCGAATCTCCCTTCTTTTTTGCAGGAGCTGCATGGCCTAGTGGATAGAGGATGGGCCTGCGGGTCAGAAGTTCATGGGTTCAAATCCCAGCTGTGCCACTTGTCTGTGGTGTGACCTTGGTCAAGTCACTTCCCTTCTCTGGGCCTCAGTTCCCTCATCTGTAAAATGGGGATTAAGACTGTGAGCCCCACGTGGGACAGGGACTGTGTCCAACCCGATTTGTTTGTATCCACCCCAGAGATTAGTACAGTGCTTGGAACATAGTAGGTGCTTAACAAAGTGACAATTATTATTACTATTATTATTATGTGGGCACCCTGTGTAGGTGAGAAACTTATTATTACTTATGTTGCCAACTTGTACCTCCCAAGCACTTAGTACAGTGCTCTGCACACAGTAAGCGCTCAGTAAATACGATTGATTGATTAATTGATTGATTACCACAAACTAAGGAAGGAGAGGACTCTTCTCTGGGCTTCCATCTAGAAGGGCTTCCCCCTTCTAGACTGTGAGCCCGTTGTTGGGTAGGGACCATCTCTATATGTTGCCAACTTGTACTTCCCAAGTGCTTAGTACAGTGTTCTGCACACAGTAAGAGCTCAATAAATACGATTGAATGAATGAATGAGGGGAGAAAAAGGAAGGGGCTGAGGATGCAGAAAGGAAAATGTCTGAAGGTCAATTCTATGGTGTTTCCAGTGACAGTGTATGGATCTGGAAGTTGGACAGTGAAAACCCAGGATAGAAAGAACATTGATTTTTTTGAAATGGGGTGTTGGAGAAGGCTTTTGCAAATACCACGGACTGCCCAAAAGACAAACAAATGGACTCTGGAGCAAATTAAGCCAAAGTAGTCTTTGGGAGGCCAAATGACTCGATTTAGATGGGCATATTTTGGACACATGATCAGGAAGACTGATTATCTGGAGAAGACATTAATGCTAGGAAAAGTCCAGGGAAACGGTGGAAGAGGCAGACAGGCAGCGAGGTGGACGGGGGCCATAATGATGATAATGGAAAAACCGTTAGAAAGGTTGCGGATTATGGCAGAGGACAGGACCTTCTGGAGAAAATCTATCCATGGAGCCTCTATGAATCAGAAGTGACTTGACGACACTTGATGATAATAATAGTGTCAATCAAAAATATAATAGTGTCAATCAAAAATAAAATAAATAGAATAGTAAATAAAATAAATAGAATAGTAAATATGTACAAGTAAAATAAATAGAGTAATAAATCTGTACAAACATATATACAGGTGCTGTGGGGAGGGGAAGGAGGGTAGGGCAGGGGGATGGGGAGGGGGTGGGGGAGAGGAAGGAGAGGGCTCAGTCTGGGAAGGCCTCCTGGAGGAGCTGAGCTCTCAATAGGGCTTTGAAGGGAGTACAGTGCTTGGTACAGTGCCTGGCACATAGTAAGTGACTTACAAATACCACAATTATTATTATTATTATAGATGAGTTGTCAGGGAGGACTACCTGTCCAAAGAAACACTTCTCATGACTCCCACTCACTCCAGAATCTATCTCCAAGGAATTGCAAGTAGGTTTCAGGCCTGTTGGATTCATCTGGGGGAAATGGAGAGCCAATTTAACATGGCACTTTAAAGGTTTTTTTCATGGTATTTGTTAAGCACTTACTATGTGCCAAACACTGTTCTAAATGCTGGGGTAGATACAAGGGAATTAGGTTGGACATAATCCCTGTCCTGTGTGGAGCTTACAGTCTTTGTACGAGGGAGGACAGGAGAACTGAGGCACAAAGAAGTTAAGTGACTTACTCGAGGTCACACAGCAAGCCACCGGAAGAGCCGGGCATAGTAATAATTATAATAATAATGATGATGGTATTTGTTAACAAGTATTTGTTAAACACTTACTATAGAATAATAATAATAATAATGGCATTTGTTAAGCGCTCACTATGTGCTAAGCACTGTTCTGGAGGGGTAGAGAAAATCGAGTTGGATACAGTCCTTGTGTCATCATCATCATCAATCGTATTTATTGAGCGCTTACTATGTGCAGAGCACTGTACTAAGCACTTGGGAAGTACAAATTGGCAACATATAGAGACAGTCCCTACCCAACAGTGGGCTCACAGTCTAAAAGGGGGAGACAGAGAACAAAACCAAACATACTAACAAAATAAAATAAATAGAATAGATATGTACAAATAAAATAAATAAATAAATAAATAGAGTAAAAAAAAATGTACAAACATATATAGATATATACAGGTGCTGTGGGGAAGGGAAAGAGTTAAGATGGGGGGATGGAGAGGGGGACGAGGGGGAGAGGAAGGAAGGGGCTCAGTCTGGGAAGGCCTCCTGGAGGAGGTGAGCTCTCAGCAGGGCCTTGAAAGGAGGAAAAGAGCTAGCTTGGAGGATGGGCAGAAGGAGGGCATTCCAGGCCCGGGGGATGACGTGGGCCGGGGGTCGATGGCGGGACAGGCGAGAGCGAGGTACGGTGAGGAGATCAGCGGTGGAGGAGCGGAGGGTGCGGACGGGGCTGTAGAAGGAGAGAAGGGAGGTGAGGTAGGAGGGGGCGAGGGGATGGACAGCCTTGAAGTCCAGGGTGAGGAGTTTCTGCCTGATGCGCAGATTGATTGGTAGCCACTGGAGATTTTTGAGGAGGGGAGTGATATGCCCAGAGCATTTCTGGACAAAGATAATCCGGGCAGCAGCATGAAGTATGGATTGGAGTGCAGAGAGACACGAGGATGGGAGATCAGAGAGAAGGCTGATGCAGTAGTCCAGACGGGATAGGATGAGAGCTTGAATGAGCAGGGTAGCGGTTGGGATGGAGAGGAAAGGGCGGATCTTGGCAATGTTGTGGAGCTGAGACCGGCAGGTTTTGGTCACGGCTTGGATGTGAGGGGTGAATGAGAGAGCGGAGTCGAGGATGACACCAAGGTTGCGGGCTTGTGAGACGGGAAAGATGGTAGTGCCGTCAACAGAGATGGGAAAGTCAGGGAGAGGACAAGGTTTGGAAGGGAAGACAAGGAGCTCAGTCTTCGACATGTTGAGCTCTAGGTGGCGGGCGGACATCCAGATGGAGATGTCCTGAAGGCAGGAGGAGATGCGAGCCTGGAGGGAGGGGGAGAGAGCAGGGGCAGAGATGTAGATCTGGGTGTCATCAGCGTAGAGATGATAGTTGAAGCCGTGGGAGCGAATGAGGTCACCAAGGGAGTGTGTGTCATGAGGGGCTCACAGTCTCAATTCCCATTTACAGATGAGGGAACTGAGGCACAGAGAGGTGAAATGACTTGCCCAAGGTCACACAGCCGACTAGTTGTAGAGCCTTGATTAAAACCCATGACCTTCTGACTCCCAGGGCCAGGCTCTATCCACTAGTTAGTCAGCCGATCATATTTATTTATCACTTACTTTGTGCTGAGCTCTGTACTAAGTGCTTGGAAGAGGACAATACAATAATATAACAGACGTACTCCTTGCCCACAACAAGCTTACAGTCTAAAGGGGGAGGCAGACATTAACATAAATAAATACAATTATTATTTCTAGACTGTGAGCCCATTGAGTGCAGGCATTGTCTCTGTTGCTGAATTGTACTTTCTAAGTGCTTAGTACAGTGCTCTGCGCACAGTAAGCACTCAATAAATACGATTGAATGAATGAATTAGGCAAAGCTGCCTCCTTTTGTAACTACTTCCTCTCTTTCTGTAATTATCACTAACTTTGAGGTTAACAACGAATTATTTGTTAAACTCTGACTATGTGCTAAGCACTGGGGTAGATACAAGTTAATCAGGTTGGAAACAGTTCTTGTCCCATATCGGGCTCGCAAATGGTAAGAAGAACAGATATTGAATCCCTATTTCACCATTGAGGAAATTGAGGCATAGAGAAGTTAAATGACTTGCCCAAGATCACACAGCAGGCAAGGGGAAGAAGAAGGATTAGAACCCAGGTTCTCCGACTCCCAAACCCGGGCTCTATCTACTAGGACCTGCTGTACTACGTCGGTCCATGCATATAATCGTGCTTCTCCAAGGGGATAATCGAGTCGCCCAAAGAGCAAGATGCACTTTTGAAAAGACAGATTTATTGGATGAGACTGGGTAAACAATTTCTAACTGCTTCTAAGAATATCCCTTTAGTGCTCTAAAGCTTGGGAGCGCTCCAAAAATATTATTAGATGATGAAGCAGGAATAGCTCCTGAATTAATTAACCACGATGATGACACAAATAGAGCTAATGTTAGTGTTAAAGTGGAAAACTTTGCATAAATCATGGGGATGGGAAAAATGAACTCAGGGAGGTTGAGAGCGAACCAATTCAGACTGGGGAGGCAGTGAGGCCTAGTGGAAAGAGCGTGGAGCAGGGAGGCCAGAGACCTGGGTTCTGGTCTCATCTCTGCCCCCGGCCTGCTGTGGGACTCTGTAAGAGTCACTTTACCTCTCTGAGCTCCAACTTTCTCAAGTGTACAATGAGGGCAGGTTACCTGCTTTCCCTCCATCTTAGACTGTGGTTCCCTATGCCTCTTCTAAAGCTTAGCGCAGTGTTTTTGCATCTAGTAAACACTTCATAAATACCATTATTCAATTCGGAGCAGGAAATGCCCCTGAGTCTCAACTTGATCAATATAATGAGAAGGGGATGTTTGGAAACGTATGAAATCGGCAGAAATCTGTGTGTGTGAGAGAGGGTTGGGTTGGGGGGAAGGAGGGAGAGAGATAGAGAGGGAGGGAGAGAGAGAAAGAGAGGGGAAGGGAGAGAGTAAAAGAGGAAGGAAGAGAGAGAGAGAAGGAGAGAGAGAAGGAGAGAGGGAGGGATAGAAAAGGAGAGAGGAAGGGAGAGAGAGAAAGAGGATAGGTGAGGGGGAGAGAGGGGATGAGAGAGAAAGAAAGGGGAGAGAGGGAGGGTAGGAGGGAGAAAGAGATAGAGAGAGGGAGAAAGGGAGGGAAGGAGGGAGAGAGAGAGAGAAAGAGAGAGGGAGACAGGGAGGGAAGGAAGGAGAAAGAAAGAGGGAGTGAGAAAAAGAGGAGAGAAATAGAAAGGGAGAGGTAGGGAGAGGTAGGGAGAGAGAGGGAGGAAGGGAGAGGGAGGCAGGGAGAGAAGGATGGAGAAAGAGAGAGGGAGGAGAAAGAAAGAGAAAGAGGGAGGGAGAGAGAGAGTGGGAGAAAAAGGGAGAGACAGAGAGATTTTCACCTACATACAACCTGGAATTGAAGCTAACCAATCACATAGTACTCCCCAGGCTGACTTTACCCCTTTTTTTTCCAATGGTATTTGTTAAGTGCTCACTACATGCCCGGCACAGTACTAAGCACTCGGGTAGACACAAGCTAATCAGATTGGACACAGTCCGTGTCCCACAGGGGGATCACAGTCTTAATCCCCATTTTACAAAAGAAGGAACTGATGCTCAAAGAAGTGAAGCGTCATGCCTAAGGCCATACAGTAAAAAAGTGGCAGAGCTGGGATTAGAACCCAGCTTCTCTAACCCTGTTTAGAGAAGTAGAGTGGCTTAGTGGAAAGAGCCCCAGCTTGAGAGTCAGAAGTCATGGGTTCTAATCCCGGCTCCGCCACTCGTTAGCTGTGTGACTTTGGGCAAGTCACTTCACTTCTCTGTACCTCAGTTACCTCACCTGTAAAATGGGGATTAAGACTGTGAGCCCCACGTGGGACAACCTGATCAATCAATCAATCGTATTTATTGAGCGCTTACTGTGTGCAGAGCACTGTACTAAGTGCTTGGGAAGTACAAGTTGGCAACACATAGAGACAGTCTCTACCCACCAGTGGGCTCACAGTCTAGAAGGGGGAGACAGAGAACAAAACCAAACATATTAACAAAATAAAATAAATAGAATAGATATGTGCAAGTAAAATGAATAAATAGAGTAATAAATATGTACAAACATATATACATATATACGGGTGCTGTGGGGAACGGAAGGAGGTAAGACGTGGGGGATGGAGGGGGGGCGAGGGGGAGAGGAAGGAGGGGGCTCAGTCTGGGAAGGCCTCCTGGAGGAGGTGAGCTCTCAGTAGGGCCTTGAAGGGAGGAAGAGAGCTAGCTTGGCGGATGGGCGGAGGGAGGGCATTCCAGGCCAGGGGGATGACGTGGGCCGGGGGTCGACTGCGGGACAGGCGAGAACGAGGCACGATGAGGAGAGTAGCGGCAGAGGAGTGGAGGGTGCAGGGTGGGCTGGAGAAGGAGAGAAGGGAGCTGAGGTAGGAGGGGGCGAGGGGATGGACAGCCTTGAAGCCCAGGGTGAGGAGTTTCTGCCTGATGCACAGATTGATTGGTAGCCACTGGAGATTTTTGAGGAGGGGAGTAACATGCCCAGAGCGTTTCTGGACAAAGACAATCCGGACAGCAGCATGAAGTATGGATTGAAGGGGGGAGAGACACAAGGATGGGAGATCAGAGAGAAGGCTGATACAGTAGTCCAGACGGGATAGGATGAGAGCTTGAATGAGCAGGGCAGCGGTTTGGATGGAGATGAACGGGCAGATCTTGGCAATGTTGCGGAGCTGAGACCGGCAGGTTTTGGTGACGGCTTGGATGTGAAGGGTGAACGAGAGAGCGGAGTCGAGGATGACACCAAGGTTGCGGGCTTGTGAGACGGGAAGGATGGCAGTGCCGTCAACAGAGATGGGAAAGTCAGGGAGAGGGCAGGGTTTGGGAGGGAAGACAAGGAGTTCAGTCTTGGACATGTTGAGTTTTAGGTGGCGGGCAGACATCCAGATGGAGATGTCCTGAAGGCAGGAGGAGATGCGAGCCTGGAGGGAGGGGGAGAGAGCAGGGGCAGAGATGTAGATTTGGATGTCATCAGCCTAGAGATGATAGTTGAAGCCGTGGGAGTGAATGAGGTCACCAAGGGAGTGCGTGTAGATCGAGAACAGAAGGGGACCAAGCACTGAACCTTGGGGAACCCCCACAGTAAGGGGATGGGAGGGGGAAGGGGGAGCCTGCAAAAGAGACTGAGAATGAATGACCAGAGAGATAAGAGGAGAACCAGGAGAGGACGGAGTCTATGAAGCCCAGGTCGGATAGCGTGTTGAGGAGAAGGGGGTGGTCCACAGTGTCAAAGGCAGCTGAGAGGTCGAGGAGGATTAGGATAGAGTAGGAGCCATTGGATTTGGCAAGCAGGAGGTCATTGGTGACCTTTGAGAGGGCAGTTTCCGTGGAATGAAGGGGACGGAAGCCAGACTGGAGGGGGTCGAGGAGAGAGTTGGCGTTGAGGAATTCGAGGCAGCGCGTGTAGACGACTCGTTCAAGGAGTTTGGAAAAGAATGGTAGGAGGGAGATGGGGCGATAACCAGAAGGTGAGGGGGGGTCAAGAGAGGGTTTTTTTAGGATGGGAGAGACATGGGCATGTTTGAAGGCAGAGGGGAAGGAACCAGTGGAGAGTGAGCGGTTGAAGATGGAAGTTAAGGAGGGGAGAAGGGACGGAGCGAGAGATTTCATGAGATCACCTTGTATCTTCCCCAGCGCTTAGAACAGTACTCGGCACATAGTAAGTGCTTAACAAATGCCATTATTATTTTTTTTTTCAGACTCCCAGGCCCATGCACTAGCCAATAGGGCCATGTGGCTTCTAATTGCTTCTAATCAGGTTGGGCTCAGTCCCTGTCCCACAGGGGGCTTAGGGTGTAAATCAGAGAGAAGATGATTTAATCCCCATTTTACAGATGAGGGAAATGAGGCCCAAGGAAGGGTCTGTGAGCCCGTTGTTGGGTAGGGACCATCTCTATATGTTTTTTTTTTTTTTGTTAAGCGCTTACTATTTGCCAAGCACTGTTCTAAGTGCTGGGATAGATACGAGATCATCAGGTTGTCCTACGTGGGGTTCATAGTCTTCATCCCAATTTTACAGATGAGGTAACTGAGGCACAGAGAAGTCAAGTGACTTGCCCAAAGTCACACAGTAGACGTGGCGGAGCTGGGATTCGAACCCACAACCTCTGACTCTAAAGCCCGTGCTCTTTCCACTGAGCCACGCTGCTTCTCTAAATAAATTCAATAAATTCTCTCAATAAATTCATTCATTCATTCAATCGTGTTTATTGAGCACTTACTGTGTGCAGAGCACTGTACTAAGCGCTTGGGAAGTACAAGTTGGCAACACATAGAGACGGTCCCTACCCAACAGTGGGCTCACAGTCTAGAAGAGGGAGACAGAGAACAAAACAGAACATATTAACAAAATAAAATAAATAGAATAAATATGTACAAATAAAATAAATAAATAGAGTAATAAATACGTACAAACATATATACAGGTGCTGTGGGAGGGGAAGGAGATAAGGCAGAGGGGAGAGGGAGGGTATTCAATTCAATACGATTGAATGGATGAATGAATGAATGAAGTGACTTGCCCAAGGTCACACAGCAGACAGGTGGCGGGGCTGGAATTAGAACCCATGACCTTCTGACTCCCAGGACCCTCTCTTTCCACCAGGCCAAGCTTGGCTCTTTAAACAGATGGACATAATGTTAACAGCTAATCATTTAATCTATTATGCCAAGTATCTTAGGAGACAACATGGGAGCTTGCTTTCCAAAGCTGTTAATGAGAAGTGACTTGATTCAATCTCACCCTTGCAAGGTGCTAGAGTGAAGAAATTGTTTATAGTCACATGATTCCAGCCAAAGGTCATGGTGTGAGGTTTTTTTCAGCTTTCTATCTCCCTTTGCCCATTTGGACATTGGCAGAGAGAGGCCCCATGACAAATAATGATTTCTTATTTCTATGACGAATGGGAAAAAAAAGTTAAATCTAATGCTATCGCCTTTTCAGAGTTGGCTTATGATGATGATGATGGCATTTGTTAAGCGCTTACTATGTGCAGAGCACTGTTCTAAGCGCTGGGGGGATACAAGTTGATCAAGTTGTCCCACGTGGGGCTCACAGTCTTAATCCCCATTTTACAGATGAGGGAACTGAGGCTCAGAGAAGTTAAGTGACTTGCCCAAGGTCACACAGCAGACATGTGGCGGAGCCGGGATTCAAACCCATCATTGCTGACTCTCAACACCAGATGCTATTTTTAAAATCACCTCCATCAGAATAAAACATCTGGCAAAGAAAAGCAATTTAATGGGAATTCTATACCCGGAGCTGAAAGACAAACTAAAATGCATATCTCTGAGTGGGGAAGTATTGAGGGGGTAAAATAGAGTCCAGTTTTGTTGTCTGTCTCCCCCTTTTAGACTGTGAGCCCACTGTTGGGTAGGGACTGTCTCTATATGTTGCCAATTTGTACTTCCCAAGCGCTTAGTACAGTGCTCTGCACACAGTAAGCGCTCAATAAATATGATTGATGATGATGAAGAGGAAAGGAGGGTGCAGTCAGGGAAGGCTTCTTGGAGGAGATGGTCCTTCAATAAGGCTTTGATAATAATAATAATAATAATAATAATAGCATTTATTAAGCACTTACTATGTGCAAAGCACTGTTCTAAGCGCTGGGGAGGTTACAAGGTGATCAGGTTGTCCCACGGGGGGCTCACAGTCTTAATCCCCATTTTACAGATGAGGTAACTGAGGCATTGAGAAGCCCGCAACCTTGGTGTCATCCTCGACTCCGCTCTCTCATTCACCTCTCACATCCAAGCCGTCACCAAAACCTGCCGGTCTCAGCTCCGCAACATTGCCAAGATCCGCCCTTTCCTCTCCATCCAAACTGCTACCCTGCTCATTCAAGCTCTCATCCTATCCCGTCTGGACTACTGCACTAGCCTTCTCTCTGATCTTCCATCCTCGTGTCTCTCTCCACTTCAATCCATACTTCATGCTGCTGCCCGGATTATCTTTGTCCAGAAACGCTCTGGACATATTACTCCCCTCCTCAAAAACCTCCAATGGCTACCGATCAATCTGCGCATCAGGCAGAAACTCCTCACCCTGGGCTTCAAGGCTGTCCATCACCTCGCCCCCTCCTACCTCACCTCCCTTCTCTCCTTCTACTGCCCAGCCCGCACCCTCCGCTCCTCCACCACTAATCTCCTCACTGTACCTCGCTCTCGCCTGTCCCGCCATCGACCCCCGGCCCACGTCATCCCCCGGGCCTGGAATGCCCCCAATCCCTCTGCCCATCCGCCAAGCTAGCTCTCTTCCTCCCTTCAAGGCCCTGCTGAGAGCTCACCTCCTCCAGGAGGCCTTCCCAGACTGAGCCCCTTCTTTCCTCTCCCCCTCGTCCCCCTCTCCATCCCCCCGTCTTACCTCCTTCCCTTCCCCACAGCACCTGTATATATGTATATATGGTTGTACATATTTATTACTCTATTTATTTATTTATTTATTTATTTATTTTACTTGTACATTTCTATCCTACTTATTTTATTTTGTTGGTATGTTTGGTTCTGTTCTCTGTCTCCCCCTTTTAGACTGTGAGCCCACTGTTGGGTAGGGACTGTCTCTGTGTGATGCCAATTTGTACTTCCCAAGCGCTTAGTACAGTGCTCTGCACATAGTAGGCGCTCAATAAATATGATTGATTGATTGATTGATTAAGTGACTTGCCCAAAGTCAAACAGCTGACAATTGGCAGAGCCTGGATTTGAACCCATGACCTCTGACTCCAAAACCCATGCTCTTTCCACTGAGCCACGCTGTGGGGAGAGTCATTGTCTGTAGGATATTAGGAGGGAGGGCGTTCCAGGCCAGAGTCAGGAAGAGGGTGATGGGTTGGCCGTGACATTCATTCATTCATTCAATCGTATTTATTGAGCACTTACTGTGTGCAGAGCACTGGACTAAGCGCTTGGGAAGTACAAGTTGGCAACATATAGAGACGGTCCCGACCCAACAACGGGCTCACAGTCTAGAAGGGGGAGACAGACAAAACAAAACATGGGGAGAGGTGTCAAGTCGTGACAGAAACCAGAGGAAGGCCTGAGTAAGTTGGTGTCAGAGAATCGAAATGTAAAGGCCGGTGTCAGAGAATCGAAATGTAAAGGCCGGGTTAGAGGTGGGAGAGGAGTGAGCAGAGGGAGGGAGAAGAGGAATGGTGTCCTTGAGGTTTTGTTTGATGTGAAGATGGGTGAGGACACTGGAGGTGGGGGTGGTAGTCGAAGCCAGGGAAGTAAATGAGTTATTTCATTCATTCATTCATTCATTCACTGTCGTATTTACTGAGCTATGTGCAAAGTACTGGACTAAGCACTTGGGAAAGTATATTACAACAGCGAACGGACACATTCCCCACCCACAACAAGCTCACAGTCTGGAGGGGGAGATAGACATTAAGCTACGTAAATACATAAATAATAAATGAATAAATGAGTTCTTCAAGGGAGTGGGTGTAGATGGAGAATAGAAGGGGATCCCACAGTTAGAGAGTGGGAGGCAGAGGAGGACACCATGAAGGAGACTGGGAATGAGCGGCCAGGGAGATAGGAGAACCAGCAGAGGACCTTGTTAGTGTAACCAAGGTTGGATAATGTTTCCAGGAGAAGGGGGTGGTCAATGGTATCTAAGGCAGCTGTGAGGTTGAGGGGAATTAATAGAGTAGAGGCCGTTGGAGTTGCAAAAAGGAGGTTATCGATGAACATTGAGGAGTCTGTTTCCATCGAGCGAAGGGGATGGAAGCCAGGTTGGAGGGGGTCAAGGAGAAAATTGGAGAAGAGGAACTTGATACAGTGGGCGCAAAGTACCGGACTAAACACTTGGGAAAGTATGCTACAACAACGAACGGACACATTCCCCACCCACAACAAGCTCACAGTCTAGAGGGGGAGATAGACATTAATCTACCTAAATACATAAATAATAAATGACTAAATGAGTTCTTCAAGGGAGTGGGTGTAGATGGAGAATAGAAGGGGATCCCACAGTTAGGGAGTGGGAGGCAGAGGAGGACACCATGAAGGAGACTGGGAATGAGCGGCCAGGGAGATAGGAGAACCGAACCAGCAGAGCACCTTGTTAGTGAAACTGAGGTTGGATAATGTTTCCAGGAGAAGGGGATGGTCAATGGTATCGAAGGCAGCTGTGAGGTTGAGGGGAATTAATAGAGTAGAGGCCACTGGAGTTGGCAAAAAGGAGGTTATCGATGAACATTGAGGAGTCTGTTTCCATCGAGCGAAGGGGATGGAAGCCAGGTTGGAGGGGGTCAAGGAGAAAATTGGAGGAGAGGAACTTGATACAGTGGGCGCAAAGTACCGGACTAAACACTTGGGAAAGTATGCTACAACAACGAACGGACACATTCCCCACCCACAACAAGCTCACAGTCTAGAGGGGGAGATAGACATTAATCTACCTAAATACATAAATAATAAATGAATAAATGAGTTCTTCAAGGGAGTGGGTGTAGATGGAGAATAGAAGGGGATCCCACAGTTAGGGAGTGGGAGGCAGAGGAGGACACCATGAAGGAGACTGGGAATGAGCGGCCAGGTAGATAGGAGAACCAGGAGAGGACATTGTTAGTGAAACTGAGGTTGGATAATGTTTCCAGGAGAAGCGGGTGGTCAATGGTATCGAAGGCAGCTGTGACTTTGAAGGGAATTAATAGAGTAGAGGCCGTTGGAGTTGGCAAAAAGGAGATTATCGATGAGCATTGAGGAGTCTGTTTCCATCGAGCGAAGGGGATGGAAGCCAGGTTGCAGGGGGTCCAGGAGAAAATTGGAGGAGAGAAACTTGATACAGTGGGAATGGACAACTCACTCAAGGAGTTTGGAGAGGAACGGCAGGAGGGACATGGGGTGATAAGCCATGGGAGCCGTGGGGGAAAGGGAGGGTTTTTTAGGGTGGGGTTACATGGGTATGTTTGAAAGCAGTGGGGAAGAAGCCAGTAGAGAGCAAACAGTTGAAGATGGAGGTCAGCGAGGGAAGGAGGGAGAAAGCAAATGTTTTGATAAAATGGGAAGGAATGGGGTCGTATGCGCAGGTGGAAGGAATGGATTTCGAGAAGGGGCAGGAGATCTACATTCATTCATTCAATCGTATTTCTTGAGCACTTACTGTGTGCAGAGCACTGTACTAAACACTTGGAAACTATGATTCATCTCTAGAATCTATAGTCTCTAGAAATAGTGCTGGGAAAGACAGGAGAGTCGAAGAAGGGGCTGGAGAAGGGAGGGAGGAGAGAGGAGCCGGGGAGTTGTTGGAAAAACCTAATGGTTTCAGTTTTCTCACTAAAGGAATTGGCCAGATCTTTAGAAGTTAAAGATAGATGGGGGTGGGGATTATAGGATTGTCTCCCAAGCACTTAGTATAGTGCTCTGAACACAATAAGTGCTCAATAAATGACTGAATGAATTAAAGGAGGTATGAGGAGAGAATTAAATCTCTGAAACAGCATCACAGGCATTTAGTAGTGTGGCTTAGTGGAAAGACCAAGGGCTTGGGAGTCAGAGGAAATGGGCCCTAATCACAGTTCCACCCCTTATCAGCTGTGTGACCTTGGACAAGTCACTTCACTTCTCGGTGCCTCAGTTACCTCATCTGTAAAATGGAGATTATGACTGTGAGCCCCACGTGGGACAACCTAATTACCTTGTATATACCCCAGTGCTTAGAACAGTGCTTGGCACATAGTTAGTGCTTAACAAATACCATCATCATTATTACTATTATTCTTAGTTAGCATACAAGTCAATAAGGATGGAGAAGTATTTTTGCCGGGATGAAGAGAGGGTAGAATTTAAGCAGATGAGGATTAAGTCGAGATGGATGCAGACTGTGAGGTTCAAACTGTGAGGCCGTTGTTGGGTAGGGATTGTCTCTATTGGTTGCCCAATCGTACTTTCCAAGCGCTTAGTAGAGTGCTCTGCACACAGTAAGCACTGAATAAATACGATGGAATGAAAATGAAGAAACTGAGGCCCAGATAGAATAAGCAAATTATCTGTGTTCCAGTGGCAGAGCACCATTTGGAAGTCAGGCTTCTTGACTCCCAGACTTGGGATCACCAACTCTGTTGTACTGAACTCTCCCAAGAGCTTAGTTCAGTGCCTTTTGCACAGCAATTGCTCAGTAAATACTACCGATTGACTTATTGATTGTTCTCAATTTCAATGTTTCCTCTTCTTTGGATTGTAATGATAATAATAATAATAATTATGATTGTATTTGTTAAGTGTTTATTTATGTGCCAGGCACTGTTCTAAGCGCTGGAGTAGGTATAGGGTAGCCAGGTTGTTAATCAATCAATCAATCAATCAATCAATCAATCGTATTTATTGAGTGCTTACTGTGTGCAGAGCACTGTACTAAGCACTTGGGAAGTACAATTTGGCAACATATAGAGACAGTCCCTACCCAACAGCGGGCTCACAGTCTAGAAGGGGGAGACAGACAACAAAACAAAACATTTTAACAAAATAAAATAAACAGAATAATCAATCAATCATATTTATTGAGCGCTTACTGTGTGCAGAGCACTGTACTAAGCGCTTGGGAAGTACAAGTTGGTAACATATAGAGACAGTCCCTACCCAACAGTGGGCTCACAGTCTAAAAGGGGGAGACAGAGAACAAAACCAAGCATACTAACAAAATAAAATAAATAGAATAGATATGTACAAGTAAAATAAATAAATAAATAGAGTAATCAATCAATCAATCAATCAATCGTATTTATTGAGCGCTTACTATGTGCAGAGCACTGTACTAAGCGCTTGGGAAGTACAAATTGGCATCACATAGAGACAGTCCCTACCCGATAGTGGGCTCACAGTCTAAAAGGGGGAGACAGAGAACAGAACCAAACATACCAACAAAATAAAATAAGTAGGATAGAAATGTACAAGTAAAATAAATAAATAAATAAATAAACAGAGTAATAAATATGTACAACCATATATACATATATACAGGTGCTGTGGGGAGGGGAAGGCGGTAAGGCGGGGGGATGGAGAGGGGGACGAGGGGGAGAGGAAAGAAGGGGCTCAGTCTGGGAAGGCCTCCTGGAGGAGGTGAGCTCTCAGCAGGGCCTTGAAGGAAGGAAGAGAGCTAGCTTGGCGGATGGGCAGAGGGAGGGCATTCCAGGCCCGGGGGATGACGTGGGCCGGGGGTCGATGGCGGGACAGGCGAGAGCGAGGTACAGTGAGGAGATTAGTGGTGGAGGAGCGGAGGGTGCGGGCTGGGCAGTAGAAGGAGAGAAGGGAGGTGAGGTAGGAGGGGGCGAGGTGATGGAGAGCCTTGAAGCCCAGGGTGAGGAGTTTCTGCCTGATGCGCAGATTGATTGGTAGCCATTGGAGGTTTTTGAGGAGGGGAGTGATATGTCCAGAGCGTTTCTGGACAAAGATAATCCGGGCAGCAGCATGAAGTATGGATTGAAGTGGAGAGAGACACGAGGATGGGAGATCAGAGAGAAGGCTAGTGCAGTAGTCCAGACGGGATAGGATGAGAGCTTGAATTAGCAGGGTAGCGGTTTGGATGGAGAGGAAAGGGCGGATCTTGGCAATGTTGCGGAGCTGAGACCGGCAGGTTTTGGTGACGGCTTGGATGTGAGGGGTGAATGAGAGAGCGGAGTCGAGGATGACACCAAGGTTGCGGGCTTGTGAGACGGGAAGGATGGTAGTGCCGTCAACAGAGATGGGAAAGTCAGGGAGAGGACAAGGTTTGGGAGGGAAGACAAGGAGCTCAGTCTTCGACATGTTGAGCTTTAGGTGGCGGGCGGACATCCAGATGGAGATGTCCTGAAGGCAGGAGGAGATGCGAGCCTGGAGGGAGGGGGAGAGAGCAGGGGCAGAGATGTAGATCTGGGTGTCATCAGCGTAGAGGTGATAGTTGAAGCCGTGGGAGCGAATGAGGTCACCAAGGGAGTGAGTGTAGATTGAGAACAGAAGGGGACCAAGCACTGAACCTTGGGGAACTCCCACAGTAAGAGGATGGGAGGGGGAGGAGGAGCCTGCAAAAGAGACTGAGAAAGAACGACCGGAGAGATAAGAGGAGAACCAGGAGAGGACGGAGTCTGTGAAGCCAAGGTCAGATAACGTGTTGAGGAGAAGGGGGTGGTCCACAGTGTCAAAGGCAGCTGAGAGGTCGAGGAGGATTAGGACAGAGTATGAGCCGTTGGATTTGGCAAGCAGGAGGTCATTGGTGACCTTTGAGAGCGCAGTTTCCGTGGAATGAAGGGGACGGAAGCCAGACTGGAGGGGGTCGAGGAGAGAGTTGTTGTTGAGGAATTCTAGGCAGCGCGTGTAGACAACTCGTTCAAGGAGTTTGGAAAGGAATGGTAGGAGGGATATGGGACGATAACTAGAAGGTGAGGTGGGGTCAAGAGAGGGTTTTTTTAGGATGGGAGAGACATGGGCATGTTTGAAGGCAGAGGGGAAGGAACTAGTGGAGAGTGAGCGGTTGAAGATGGAAGTTAAGGAGGGGAGAAGGGATGGAGCGAGAGATTTCATAAGATGAGAGGGAATGGGGTCAGAAGCACAGGTGGCCGGAGTAGCACTTGAGAGGAGGGAGGAGAGTTCCTCTGAGGATACCACTGGGAAGGATGGGAGAGTAGCAGAGAATGTTGAGAGCCGGGGGGTTGGAGAAAGGGGGGAAGAGACTTTGGGGAGGTCGGACCTGATGGATTTAATTTTGTTAATGAAGTAGGAGGCCAGATCGTTGGGGGTGAGGGAAGGAGGAGGGGGAGGAACCGGGGGCCTGAGAAGGGAGTTGAATGTACGGAAGAGCTGGCGGGGGTGATGGGCATGGGTGTCAATAAGGGAGGAGAAATAGTTTTGTCTGGCAGAAGAGAGGGCTGAGTTAAGGCAGGAAAGGATAAACTTGAAGTGAACGAGGTTGGCATGGTGTTTAGAGTAATAATAATAATAGAGTAATAAATATGTACAAACATATATACATATATACAGGTGCTGTGGGGAAGGGAAGGAGGTAAGATGGGGGGGATGGAGAGGGGGACGAGGGGGAGAGGAAGGAAGGGGCTCAGTGTGGGAAGGCCTCCTGGAGGAGGTGTGCTCTCAGTAGGGCCTTGAAGGGAGGAAGAGAGCTAGCTTGGCGGATGGGCAGAGGGAGGGCATTCCAGGCCTGGGGGAGGACGTGGGCCGTGGGCCGTGTACAGAATAAATATGTACAAATAAAATAAATAGAGTAATAAATATGTACAAACATATACACATATATACAGGTGCTGTGGGGAGGGGAAGGAGGTAAGATGGGGGGATGCGGAGGGGGAGGAGGGGGAGAGGAAGGAGGGGGCTCAGTCTGGGAAGGCCGATCAGTGCTTCTGATTGACCGATCGATCGATTCTCTGTCCGCACCAGGGTCTTTGGTCACATAAGTTTCCGTTCGGACTGGGAGCTGGTCAAAGTGGATTTCAGACCGACATTCCCACGGGAGTGCAGTGAAGACGACTATGAACCTTGGGATCTCACAAACCTCCAGGTATGGGGAAAGGGGAATTGGGGAGAGTCGGGAAATGATTAATCCTTTTAGATCATGCAAAGCACACACTCAGTGGATTGTATCCAAGACGAAGTGGCACACACTTGGAGGGAGTTGTGGTGGTGATGGTGGGGGGTCGAACCTAACACCACACACACACACACACACACACACACACACACACTCAGTGTGGTGTGTCAACTCCAACATGACACAGATGTGGAGTGTTGTATCCAAAACAGGCACGAGGCACTCTCAGAGTGCCGTGTCAAATGTGACACCATGTAAAGGGTTGTGACAAATAGGACATACATACACTCCTAGGGTTGTGGTCTCTCCCACACGATACACATTCACAAGGTTGTAACCAGTTTGGTATGATGCTAGCTCAGAGTGAGATATTGACTTTAACATGACACACTCACAGGGTTGTATCCAATAATGATAATAATAATAATGATGGTATTTATTGAGCACTTAATCAATCGTATTTATTGAGCACTTACTGTGTGCAGAGCACTGTACCAAGTGCCTGGGAAGTACAAGTTGGCAACATATAGAAATTGTCCCTTCCCAACAGTGTGCTCACAGTCTACAAGGGGGAGACATACAACAAAACAAAACATATTAACAAAATAAAATAAATAGAATAGTAAATATGTACAAGTAAAATAAATAGAGTAATAAATCTGTACAAACATATATGCAGGTGCTGTGGGGAGAGAAAGGAGCTGAGGCAGGGGGGTGGGGGGAAAGAGGGGAAGAGGAAGGACGGGGCTTAGTCTGGGAAGGCAGTAGGGGGTGAGCTTTCATTTGTCTGCTGTGTGACCTTGGGCAAGTCACTTCACTTCTCTGGGCCTCAGGTCCTCATCTGAAAATTGGGGATAAAGACTATGAGCCCCAGGTGGGACAGGGACTGTGTCCTACCTGATAAGCTTGTATCTACCCCAGTGCTTAGAACAGTGCTTGGCACATAGTAAGCGCTCAACAAATACCACGGCTATTATTACTCAGTCCAACACAACACACACTCAGAGTCTTGAGTCCAATCTGACATGACACACACTCACAGCATTGAGTCATTCATTCACCCTATTTTATTTACTGAGTGCTAACTGTGTGCAGAGCATTCTACTAAGCACTTGGGAGAGGACAATACAACAATATAAGTGGTACATTCCGTGCCCTAAATGAACTTACAGTCTAGAGGTGGGGGGAGACAGACATCAATACAAATAAATTTAAAAAAAAGATGTGGACATAAGTGGGGTGGGATGGGGAGGGGAGAAGAGCAAAGGGAGTGAGTTGGAGTGACGCAGAAGGGAGTGGGAGATGAGGAAAAGTGGGGCTCAGTCTGGGAAGGCTTCTTGGAGGAGATGGGCCTTCAGTAAGCCTTGAAGTTGGGGGAGAGTCATTGTGTGGGAGATTTGAGGAGGGAGGGCATTCCAGGCCAGAGGCAGGATGTGTACCTGTATATATATATATATGTTTGTACATATTTATTACTCTATTTATTTATTTTACTTGTACATATGTATTCTATTTATTTTATTTTGTTAGTATGTTTGGTTTTGTTCTCTGTCTCCTCCTTTTAGACTGTGAGCCCACTGTTGGGTAGGGACTGTCTCTATATGTTACCAGTTTGCACTTCCCAAGTGCTTAGTACAGTGCTCTGCACATAGTAAGCGCTCAATAAATACGATTGATGATGATGATGATGTGGGTCAGGGGCCGGTGATGAGACAGATGAGAACGAGGCCCAGTGAGAAGGTTAGCGGCACCAGAGGAGCAGAGTGTGCGGGCTGGGCTAGAGAAGGGAGGTGAGGGAGGAGAGGGTGAGGGGATGGACGGCTTTAAAGCCAACGATGAGGGAGATGGATGGGCAGCCACTGGAATCCAGTCCAACAGGATACACACTCAGAGCATTGACTTCAACTGGACATGACGCAAATCCGAACATTGAGTTCAACCGGACATGACGCCCGCTCGGAGCCCTAGGGCGAATCGAACACAACACACGCTCAGAGTATTGAATTCAATCCATCGTGGCGCACCCTCAGAGCACTGGGCCCAATCCAATCCACTCCACACTCACAGAGCTGTGTCGACCTTCGCTCTATGAGGGTTTTGCGGAGAAAAGGCAACCATATTTAATGTTTCTGGGCTTCACTGCCTGAAAGCCACATGATAAATAAGGTTCATCCGGAATGTTGATTTCAAGTGTCACTGTACTACTTAAATCTGAATGCCCACTCTAGCCCAGGAAGATTGACATTCACTGCAATCAAAGGTTGTATTCCTGTGAAATAAGGCCAAGTGGTTTTGACACGGACGGAAGCAAAAGAATTCAGGCAGTGCAGTGACTATTAAAATGACATCCCTAGATCAAAAGTCCCCTTTAAGGAATCCAACCAAAAGGAAGCCTTTTGTACTTCCTAAGCGCTTAGTACAGTGCTCTGCACACAGTAAGCGCTCAATAAATATGATTGAATGAATCAATGAATCTGAAACAACGCACACCAAAAGCCCTCTAGGTCCAATCCACCACAACCTCCCCCCTGCCCCGACACCCCGACAACCCAGGCCTGGCTTCGGCCCTAGTGATTTGGCCCACCCGAGATTCATTCATTCATTCACTCAGTCGTATTTATTGAGCGCTTACTGTGTGCAGAGCCCTGGACTAAGCGCTTGGGAAGTACAAGTTGGCAACATGTAGAGACGGTCCCTACCCAACGGTGGGCTCACAGTCTAGAAGGGGGAGACAGAGAACGAAACAAAACATATTAACAAAATGAAATAAATAGAATAAATATGTACAAATAAAATAAATAAACAAATAAATAGATAGATAGACAAACAAACAAACAAATAAATAAATGAATAAAAATAAATAAATAAATATTACTAGCCTCCACCTCAGCCAATCAACCCTCTTCTGGTCCCCAGGGAGAGCATTGTATCATGGGACAGCAGAGGAGTTTTCGGAAGAGAAGAGCATCTTCCTGGTGTGTCAAGGGGAGAAGCTTCACGTCGGCCTTGACCTCGCGCGTGTGTGAGTGCGGCACCTCTGACTTTCTCTGGTGAGTTTGTTGGGGAGGGTCTCCCGGGGCCGGCATCCCTGGGTGGGTGCCATGATGGCATCTGGGTGGGTGGGACTGGGAGAAAGGGATGCTTCGGAGTCAGAGGTCGTGGGTTCTAATCACGGCTCCACCACTTGTCTGCTGTGTGACTTTGGGCAAGTCACACTTCCCTGTGCCGCAGTTCCCTCATCTGGAAAATGGGGATGAAGACTGTGAGCCCCATGTGGGACAACCTGATTACCTTGAATCTACCCCAGTGCTTAGAATAGTGCTTGGCACATAGTAAGTGCTTAACAAATACCATTTATTATTATTATTGTTGTTGTTGTTGTTATTATCATCTCTCTCATTTTTCAATTCCGCTAAAAGTGCCAGGCAAGCTGGCGACAACCTGGCAGATGTTCAGGGATATCTTCGGTCAAGGGAAGTGCCAGACAAGAACATGTGTGTGTGTGTGTGTGTGTGTGTGTGTGTGTGTGTGCGTGCGTGTGTGTCTTTGTGTGCGTGTGTGTCTTTGTGTGCGTGCGTGCTTTTAAATGACCTCAGGGAAGACTTGAATCTGTAGTGGCCTTAAAACAGCTAACTCTTTCTGATAGTCATTACCCATGGGGGAAGGAGAGGGTTTGATGACCGGAGGTAGTGTTTAAATCAGGGCATGGGGATGTTGGGTGTATGGGGGACGTGTGTCATGAGCCCCATGTGGGACAACCTGATCACCTTGTATCCCCCCCAGTGCTTAGAACAGTGCTTTGCACAGAGTAAGTGCTTAACAAATACCATTATTATTATTATTATTATGAGGTGAAGGTCAAAAGGAGTTGTCGTGGTCTACATTGTAGCTCCGTAGGGGCATGGGTCACCTCGGCTAACTCTGTTGTCCTCTTCCAAATGCTTAGTACAATGTCCTGCACACAGAGGGAAGCAACATGGCCTAGAATAATAATAATAATGACATGTACTACGTGCTTACTATGTGCAAAACACTGTTCTAAGCGTTGGGGAGGTTACAAGGTGATCAGGTTGTCCCACGGGGGGTGCACAGTCCTCATCCCCATTTTACAAATGAGGTAACTGAGGCCCAGAGAAGTCAAGTGACTTGCCCAAAGTCACACAATGATCAGTGGCGGAGCAGGGATTAGAACCCACGACCTCTGACTCCCAAGCCTGGGCTTTTTCCACTAAACCATGCTGCTTCAATGTTGACATTTATTAAGCGCTTACTATGTGCAAAGCAGTGTTCTAAGTGTTGAGGAGTCTACAAGGTGAAGTGATCAGGTTGTTCCTCATGGGGCTCACGGTCTTAATCCCCATTTTACAGATGAGGAACTGAGGCCCAGAGAAGTTAAGTGAGTTGCCCCGTCACACATCTGAACCCATGACCTCTGACTCCAAAGCCAGTGCTCTTTCCACTGAGACTGTGATGTCCCATGTGGGACATTTACTGTAACCAGCTTGTGTCCACCTCATTTATTCAATCGTATTTATTAAGCACTTACTATGTGCCAAGCACTGTTCTAAGCGCTGGGGAGGTTACAAGGTGATCAGGTTGTCCCATGGGAGCCTCATAGTCTTAATCCCCATTTTACAGATGAGGGAACTGAGGCACAGAGAAGTGAAGTGACTTGACCAAAGTCACATGGCTGACAAGTGGTGGAGCCGGGATTTGAACCCATGACCTCTGACTCCAAATCCCGGGATCTTTCCACTGAGCCACGCCGCTTCTCACCCACACATTTAGTACAATGTCTAGTGCTGATGGCTGATTTATTTCATTCACTCCTAGTGACTACGGATTTGAACGTTCGGCCTTTTCCAAACCGGAATCCAGCAAGTGTTTTGCAAACTTTTGGTTTAACCCTGAATCGCCCCCTGAAGAGTGTGTCTTAGGAGAGGCGTACGCCAGCAGCACAGGGTAAGTATTAGGCATTTTACAAACTAACTCTTCCTTCAAACTTTTACAGACTTTGGCTTCACTGACCCTGTCCTCTCCTGATTCTCCTCCTATTGCTCTGACTGGTCATTCTCAGTCTCTTTTGTGGGCTCTTCCTCTGCCTCCCACCTCCTAACTGCTGGGGTCCCTCAAGGGTGAGTTTAGGACCCCTTCTATTCTTCATCTCCATCTACTCCTTTGAAGAATTCATTCGCTCCTGTGGCTTTAACTATCATTCATTCATTCATTCAATCGTACTTCTTGAGCGCTTACTGTGTGCAGAGCAACAGATAGAGACGGTCCCTACCCAACAATGGGCTCACAGTCTAGAAGGGGGAGAAGGGGGAGTCTAGAAGGGGGAGACAGATAACAAAACAAAACATGTGGACGGGTGTTAAGTCGTCAGAACAAATAGAAGTAAAGCTAGTTGCACATCATTAGCAAAATGAATAGAATAGTAAATATGTACAAGTAAAATAGAGTGATAAATCTGTACAAACATATGTACAGGCCCTGTGGGGAGGGGAAGGAAGTAGGGCGGGGGGGATGGGGAGGAGGAGAGGAAAAAGGGGGCTCAGTCTGGGAAGGCCTCTTGGAGGAGGTGAGCTCTCAGTAGGGCTTTGAAGGGAGGAAGAGAGCTAGCTTGGTGGATGTGTGGAGGGAAGGCATTCCAGGCCAGGGGGAGGACATGGGCTGGGGTTCAGTGGCGGAACAGGCGAGAACGAGGTACAGTGAGGAGGTTAGCGGCAGAGGAGCGGAGGGTGCAGGCTGGGCTGTAGAAGGAGAGAAGGGAGGTGAGGTAGGAGGAGGTGAGATGATGGACAGCCTATCACATATACCTGGATGATTCCCGATTCTACCTCTTCAGCCTCAATCTCTCTCCTTTCCCGCAATCTCCCGTTTCCTTCTGCCTTCGGGATGTCTTTACTTGGATATAATAATAATAATAATAATGATAATGGCATTTATTAAGAGCTTACTATGTGCAAAGCACTCACTGTTCTAAGCACTGGGGAGAATACAAGGTGAGCAGGTTGTCCCACGTGGGGCTCCCAGTCTCAATCCCCATTTTACAGATGAGGTAACTGAGGCCCAGAGAAGTGAAGTGACTTGCCCAAAGTCACACAGCTGACAAGTGGAGGAGCCGGGATTTGATCCCATGACCTCTGACTCCAAAGCCCGTGCTCTTTCCACTGAGCAACACTGCTTCTCCGGATGTCCTTTGAACACCTCAAACTTAAAATGTCCAAAACAGAACTCCTCCTCTTCCCACCCAAACCCTGTCCACCCCCTGACTTTCCCATCACTGTAGACGGCACCGCCACCCTTCCCCCTCACACGCCGGTAACCTTAGCATGATTCTCGACTCATGTCTCACGTTTGAGTAGAGTAACACTCTAATAATTACTCTACTTATTTATTTATTTATTTTACTTGTACATATCTATTCTATTCATTTAATTTTGTTAATATGTTTGGTTTTGTTCTCTGTCTCCCCCTTCTAGACTGTGATCCCACTGTTGGGTAGGGACTGTCTCTATATGTTGCCAACTTGTACTTCCCAAGCGCTTAGTCCAGTGGTCTGCACACAGTAAGCGCTCAATAAATACAATTCATTGGTTTGACCCACACATTCAATCTGCCACCAAATCCCTTTAGTTCTTCCTACTCAACACCTCTAGAATCCATCCTTTCCTCTCCATCCCAACTAATACTATGACGATACAAATGCTTCTGTCCTATCTTGATTGGAGTATCTGCCTCATCACTGACCTCCTTGCCTCCTATCTCTTCCCAACTCCAGTCCTTACTACATTCTTCTGCCCCATCCATTGTCCTGAGAAAAGTTCAGTCCGTGTGTCCCCACTCCTCGAGAACTTCTAAAGGCAGAAGGAAACTCCACCTCCACATCAAACAAAAACTCCTTACCATCGACTTTAAAGCACTCAGTCATCAGCTTGTCTTCTATCTCACCTCGCTGATTTCCGACTCCAATCCAGCCTGCACGCATTTTCCCTCTAATGACAACCTATTCACTGTACCTTGATCTCATCTTTCTCTCCACTGACCTCTGCCTCACACCCTCCTCTGGCCTGGAATTTCCACCCCTTTCGATTCCGACAGATTACCACTCTCCCCACCTTTAAAGACCTCCTAAAATCGCATCTCCTCTGAGAGGGCTCTTGTGAGTAAGCTCTCATCTCCCTTCCGTTCCTCCCCACTGCGTTTCATTCATTCAATCGTATTTATTGAGCGCTTACTGTGTTTCCTATGCAGTTCGATATGAACCCTGAAAGAACTCGAGATTCACCTCACCCTCAACTTCACGGCAAATAGGTCCAAAACCTTACACTCATCCCTGTCTATAATTCATTTTATTATCTGGCCCCGACTCTAGATTTATTAGTTACCATGTGTCAGACACTATACTAAATGCTGGGGTGGATACAAGCAAATCGGGGTTGGACACAGTCCCTGTCCCACGAGAAGCAGCTTGGCCTAGTGGCAAGAGCCCGGGCTTGGGAGTCAGAGGATGTGGGTTCTAATCCCGTCTCTGTCACTTGTCTGCTGTGTGGCCCTGGGCAAGCCACTTCCCTTCTCTCAGTTCCCTCATCTGTAAAATGGGGATTAAGACTGTGAGCCCCATGTGGAACGTGGACTGTGTCCAACCCGAGTAGCTTGTACCTTCCCAAGTGCTTAGTTCAGTGACTTGCATGTGGTAAACACTTAACAAATACCATTAAAAAGAGAAAAATGAAAGAAAGAGCTACAGGTGACTGTCATTTACAGACACGATGTTCCTGTATTATATCTTAGAGAATCAGCGTGGCTCAGTGGAAAGAGCATGAGCTTGGGAGTCAGAGGTCATGTGTTCTAATCCTGGCTCCGCCATGTCTGCTGTGTGACCTTGAGCAAGTCACTTAACTTCTCTAAGCCTCAGTTACCTCATCTGTAAAATGGGGATTAAGACTGTGAGCCTCCTGTGGGACAACCTGATCACCTTGTATCCCCCGAGTGCATAGAACAGTGCTTTGCACATAGGAAGCACTTAACAAATGCTATTATTATTATTATTATTATTATGTCTTGTAGTCACGTCCCTATCTGGACATCGAAGTCCACCCATCAGCTTTGACACATGGTTAAAAAAAGAAACGATTTGGGGATGTGACTGGCAGCTCGAATTAATACCATCTGTCTGAATCTAAAATATTACAGGAAGGTGGAAATATGAGCCATATCGCCAAGGATGATTTGGAAAAATCAGAAGGAAAATCAAGTGGGTTTTTCCATACTGAGCGTCCGAATGTTTTATCGATGGGTTTCAGCAGCAGGGATTCAGAGGTGCTTTTGAGGCACTAATGAGCTTTATTTTCCTCTTCCAGGATATTAATTTTCTCCCCCTCCCTCCAGGAGAGAGGCGTCGGTCAGTCCATCAGTGGTATTTATGGAGTGCTTTCTGTGTGCAGAGCACTGTACTAAGCTCTTGGGACAGTACAATATGAGCATAGAACAGATAAATTCCCTACCCTAAACGACTTCCAGTCTAAACGGGGAGAAGAACATTCATAAATGACCGATATGGACATAAAAGCGGTGTGGGGCAGGGAGGGGGATTGACTACAGGGAATAAGTCAGGGTGACGCAGAAGGGGGTGGGAGAAGAGAAAAGGAGGGTTTAGTCAGGGAAAACTTCTTGGGTCCAAGATGGTGAGCCTCTTAAGGACAGGGTCCGTGCCCGTTGCTCATTATTCTCTCCCAGCGCTTACTACAGTGTTCTGCAGACAGTAGGTGCTTAATGAATACCATTTAGCCAGGTTGGAAAAGGTTTCGCCCGCCCTCCTCTCTGCTGATACTCAGCCTGCTATCATCCTCCAGCCAGATTCATGCCCAGCTGCTGCCAGCCCACCTGGGTTCTGTCTGGGGAAGTCTGGGGGACAAGGGGAAGGGTAGTTTTTATGTTTTTGTTCCCGTTGGGGTTTTTTATTGGTATTTGTTAAGCCCTTACTTTATGCCAGACACTGAGCTCACTGCAGATCTAATAATAATAATAATGATTATGGAAATGATGATGGTATTTAAGTAAGCACTTACTATGTGCAAAGCACTGTTCTAAGCATTGGGGACATTACAAGGTCACCAGGTTGTCCTGGGGGGGCTCACAGTTTTAATCTCCATTTTACAGATGAGGGAACTGAGGCCCGGAGAAGTGAAGTGAGTTGCCCAAAGTCACATAGCTGACAACTGGTGAAGCTGGGATTTGAGCCCACGACCTCTGACTCCAAAGCCCAGGCTCTTTCCACTGAGCCACGCTGCTTCTCTCTTATTGAAGGCACGGCCTTGGGAGTCAGAGGTCATGGGTTCCAATCCTGACTCCGTCAATTGTCAGCTGTGTGACTTTGGGCAGGTCACTTCACTTCTCTGGGCCTCAGTTCCCTCATCTGTAAAATGGGGATTAAGACTGTGATCCCCGTGTGGGACAGCCTGATTACCTTGTATCCCCCCCAGCAATTAGAACAGTGCTTGGCACATTGTAAGCACTTAACAAATGTCATTATTATTATTATTAAGGTTTTGAAGTGGGGGAGAGCAATTATGTGTCTCATATGAGAAAGGAGGGCACTGGTCCTCGATTTTCTGCATCTCACACCCTCTTTATGACCCAGAGGTCCCTCCCCCTTTTCATTCAATGCTTAAATATTCTCCCCTCCTGAAAGCCTTACTAAAATCACACCCCCTCCAGGAAGCCTTCCCCTACTCTTCCCTCATCTCCCTCGCCCAATTCTCCCTCCTGTCTGCGTCGCTTGTGGGCAGGGAATGTGTCTGTTTATTCATCCATTCATTCAACCATATTTACTGAGTTCTTACTGTGTGCAGAGCACTGTACTAAGTGCTTCGGAAGTACAACTCAGCAAAAATAGACGCAATCCCTGCCCACAGCGGGCTCACAGAAGGGATTCGAAGAAAGGGCAGAAGAGAGTTAGTCAGTGAGTCAATAGTATTTAATGAGCGTTTACTAGTGTGCCGAGCACTTGGGAGATCAATCAATCAATCAACCAATTGTATTTATTGAGCGCTTACTGTGTGCAGAGCACTGTACTAAGCGCTTGGGAAGTACAAGTTGGCAACATAGATTTCAGTAGATTACAGTAGAACAATAAACAGACACAGTCCCTGCTCACAACTAGCCTACAGTCTAGAGAGGGGGACAGTCAGGAATTCAGTGGTATTTATTGAATGCTTACTGCATTCATTCAATCGTATTTATTGAGTGCTTACTGTGTGCAGAGCACTGTACTAAGCGCTTGGGAAGTACAAGTTGGCAACGTATAGAGACGGTCCCTACCCAACAGCGGGCTCGCAGTCTAGAAGAATGCATGCAAAGCACTGTACTAAGTGCTTGGGCTTGTACAATAGAACAATGTTATAGTGTAATAATAATAGTAATGGCATTTATTAAGTGCTTACTATGTACAAAGCACTGTTCTAAGCACTGGGGAGGTTACAAGGTGGTCAGGTTGTCTCACGGGGGGGCTCACAGTCTTAATCCCCATTTTACAGATGAGGGAACTGAGGCACAGAGAAGTGAAATGACTTACCTGAAGTCACGCAACTGACAAATGGCAGAGGTGGGATTTGAACCCATGACCTCTGACACCAAAGCCCGTGCTCTTTCCACTGAGCCATGCTGCTTCCCTCCCAAATACACAGTACAGTGCTTGGCACACAGTAAGCACTCAATGAATACGACTGAATGAATGGAAATTCACCATCCTTGTTTACAATCACCAACAATTCCCCAACACTGTTGTAGGGGGTGGGGTAGATACAAGTAAATCATGGGTTTTTTTATGGCATTTATTAACTGCTCACTATGTGCAAGGCACTTTTCTATGCGCTGGGAAGGTTACAAGCTGATCGGGTTGTCCCATGGGGGGCTCACAGTCTTAATTCCCATTTTCCAGATGAGGTAACTGAGGCACAGAGAAGTGAAGTGACTTGCGCGGTCACACAGCTGACAAGTAGCAGAGCTGGGATTTGAACCCATGACCTCTGACTCCAAAGCCCGGGCTCTTTCCACTGAACCACGCTGCTTCCCTCCCAAGTACACAGAGATAGAGAAGCATAGAGAAGCAGCGTGGTTCAGTGGAAAGAGCCCGGGCTTTGGAGTCAGAGGTCATGGGTTCGAATTCCGACTCCACCACATGTCTGCTGTGTGACCTTGGGCAAGTCACTTAACTTCTCTGAGCCTCAGTTACCTCATCTGGAAAATGCAGATTGCGACTGTGAGCCCCACGTGGGACAACCTGATCGCCTTGTATCCCCCCCAGCGCTTAGAACAGCGCTTTGCACATAGTAAGCGCTTAACAAATGCCATCATTATTTATTATTTATTACACAGTACAGTGCTTGGCACACAGTAAGTGCTCAATAAATATGACTGAATGACTGGAAGTCCACCATCCTTGTTCACAAAATCACCAATAATTCCCCAGCACTGTTGTAAGTAAGTGCTTAACAAATGCCATCATTATTTATTATTTATTACACAGTACAGTGCTTGGCACACAGTAAGCTCTCAATAAATACGACTGAGTGGAAGTCCACCATCCTTGTTCACAAAATCACCAATAATTCCCCAGCACTGTTGTAAGTAAGCGCTTAACAAATGCCATCATTATTTATCATTTATTACACAGTACAGTGCTTGGCACACAGTAAGCGCTCAATAAATACGACTGAATGACTGGAAGTCCACCATCCTTGTTCACAAAATCACCAATAATTCCCCAGCACTGTTGTAAGTAAGCGCTTAACAAATGCCATCATTATTTATTATTTATTACACAGTACAGTGCTTGGCACACAGTAAGCGCTCAATAAATACGACTGAATGACTGGAAGTCCACCATCCTTGTTCACAAAATCACCAATAATTCCCCAGCACTGTTGTAAGTAAGCGCTTAACAAATGCCATCGTTATTTATTATTTATTACACAGTACAGTGCTTGGCACACAGTAAGCACTCAATAAATACGACTGAATGAGTGGAAGCCCACCATCCTTGTTCACAAAATCACCAGTAATTCCCCAGCACTGTTGTAAGTAAGCGCTTAACAAATGCCATCGTTATTTATTATTTATTACACAGTACAGTGCTTGGCACACAGTAAGCACTCAATAAATACGACTGAATGAGTGGAAGCCCACCATCCTTGTTCAAAAAATCACCAATAATTCCCCAGCACTGTTGTAAGCGGTGGGGTAGATGCAAGTAAATCAGGTTGGACAGAGTCCCCTGTCCCACGGGGGGCTGACACTTTACAGGCGAGAACTGAAGTCACCCAGCAGCGCGTGTCTCTGGTTCGGCTCGGCGCTGATCGCGGACTCTCCCTCATCATCATCAATCGTATTTATTGAGTGCTTACCATGTGCAGAGCACTGTACTAAGCGCTTGGGAAGTACAAATTGGCAACATATAGAGACAGTCCCTACCCAACAGTGGGCTCCCAGTCTAAAAGAGTGGGCTCCCAGTCTAAAAGTGACTCCCTCCTCCCTCCCCGACAGCTATCGCAAGGTGGTGTCCACCGTCTGTGAGGGTGGCGTGGATTTGCAGCAAAAGGTGGCCCAGCACCAGTGTCCGATGATGGCCCCCAGAGGACTCCGGATTCACATCAAGGGCGAGGCCTTGGCCGTCAGACCCGGCGAAGACATCCTATTTGTCGTCCGGCAGGAGCAGGTAAGACTGACGGTACTTTCTAAGCGCTTACGGAACAACAGAGAAGGTGCTCAGAGAAGCGGTGTAGCCACTAAGCCCGGGCCTGGGAGTTAGAAGAGAGTGGGTTCATTCATTCATTCATTCATTCATTCATTCATTCATTCATTCATTCATTCAATAGTATTTATTGAGCGCTTTTTGTGTGCCGAGCACGGCACTTGGCGCTTGGGAAGTACAAGTTGGCAACATACGGAGACGGTCCCTACCCAACAACGGGTTCACAGTCTAGAAGGGGGAGACAGACGGCAAAACGAAACATGTGGACAGGTGTCAAGTCGTTAGAACAAATAGAATTGTCGCTAAATGCGCATTATTAACAAAATACATAGAATAGTAAATGTGTACAAGTAAAATAAATGGAGTAGTAAATCTGTACAAACATATGTACAGGTGCTCTGGGGAGGGGAAGGAGGTAGGGCCAGGGATCTCCTCCACCTGTCTACTGTGTGACTTTGGGCAAGTCACCGTGGGCTTGGGAGTCAGAGGTCGTGGGTTCTGATCCCGCCTCTGCCTCTAGTCTGCTGTGTGTCCTTGGGCAAGTCACTTCACTTCCCCGTGCCTCAGTTACCTCATTTGTTAAATGTGAATTGAGACTGTGAGTGCTACTTGGGACAACCTGATTACCTTGTATTTACCCCAGTGCTTAGAACAGTGCTTGGCACGTAGTAAGCGCTTCACAAATATTATTATCATTATTATTATTCTCCAAGCTTCAGTTACCTCATCTGGAAAATGGGGATTGAGACTAAGAGTCCTATGTGGGACGGGGACTGTGTCTAACCTGGTTTGCTTGTATCCACCCAGTGCCTGGCACACAGTAAGTGCTTAACAAATAAAACAATTATTATTATCATTATTACTAAGTGCCAAGCACTGTTATAAGTGCTAGAGTAGATATAGATAAATCAGGATGGTTACAATCCCTGTCCCTCAGGGGGTTCCCACTTTACAGATGAGAAGGAAAGTGACTTGCCCAAGGCCACACAGCAAGGTAGTGACAGAGCCGGGATTAGAACTCGGATCCTTTGGATGCCCAGCCCTGTGCTTTATTCACTTGGCCATTAAGTGCTTACTATGTGTCAGGCTCTGTCCTATGTGCTGGGGCAGATGCAAAATAAATCGGGCTGGGCACAGATTGTCAGCTCACTGTGGGCAGTGAATGTCGGTTATATTGTTCCATTGTATTCTCCCAAGCGGTTGGTACAGTGCTCCACGCAAAGTAGCGTGGCTCAGTGGAAAAAGCCCGGGCTTTGGAGTCAGAGGTCATGGGTTCAAATCCCGGTTCCACCACTTGTCAGCTGTGTGACTTTGGGCAAGTCACTTCACTTCTTTGTGCCTCAGTGACTTCATCTGTAAAATGGGGATTAATCAATCAATGGGGATTAAGGTGGTGAACCCCACGTGGGACAACCTGGTCACCTTGAAACCTCCCCAGCGCTTAGGACAGTGCTTTGCACATACTAAGCACTCAATAAATGCCATTATTACTATAAAGTAAGTGCTCAATAAATACAATTGAGTGACTGACTGATTGATGAGGCCATGCTGCTTCTCTGGGTTCACGCTTGCACTTCAATCCCTGGGTCTTTTCATGAGATATTCACATTTCAAATCTGCAGGGTCCTTACCTATTCGGCCGGAGCTTACTGAGTGGGGTGTCTCTATATGTTGCCGACTTGTACTTCCCAAGCGCTTAGTACAGTGCTCTGCACACAGTAAGCACTCAATAAATACGATTGAATGAATGAATGAAAGACTGGGGTTTTAATCACCAAGATAACAATAATAATTGTGGTATTTGTTAAGCACTTAATACGAGTCAGGCACTGTACTAAGCGCTGAGGGAGAATAAAAGCAAGTCGTATTGGACACAGTCCCCGTCATTGGCCTCAGAGGCTAAATCCCCATTTGACAGATGAGGGAACTGAGGCACAGAGAAGTGAAATGACTTGCTCAAGGTCAAACAGCAGACCAGTGGTGGAGCAAGGATTGGAACCCACGACCTTCTGACTCCTAGGCCCGTGTTCTAACCACAAGGCCATTCTGCTTCATGATAATGATAATAATAATAATAATAATAATAATAATAATAATAACATTTATTAAGCGTTTACTATGTGCAAAGCACTGTTCTAAGTGCTGGGGAGGTTACAAGGTGATCAGGTTGTCCCACAGAGGGCTCACAGTCTTAATCTCCATTTTACAGATGAGGTAACTGAGGCACAGAGAAGTTAAGTGACTTGCCCGAAGTCACACAGCTGACAATTGGTGGAGCCAGGATTTGAACCCATGACCTCTGACTCCATAGCCCAGGCTCTTTCCACTGAGCCACGTTGCTTCTGAACTTGATTTTCATGGGTGTCTCCCCATCAAGACAGTAAGATCCTTGTGGACCAGGACTGTGTCAGTCAGTCTTATTTATTGAGCATTTTTCGTGTGCTGAGCACTGTACTAAGCACTTGGGAGAGTCCTGTAGAGCAATAAAACAGACACATCCCTTGCCCATAACAAGCTCTTCCTACTCTGTTGCGTTGGACTCTCCCAAGCATGTAGTACACTGCTGTACACACGATAAGCTCTCTATAAAGATGATTGATTAATTGATTGATTGAGCTTATAATCTTCATTTTGGGATGCTTATGTTTGGATGACTCTGGTTACAGCAGAGGCGAAGATTATGATTACAGATCTGCACGTAAGGGCTGTGGGGCTGAGGGAGGGATGGATAAAGAAGCAGTGTGGCTCAGTGGAAAGAGCCCGGGCTTTGGAGTCAGAGGTCATGGGTTCAAATCCCGGCTCCGCCACTTGTCAGCTGTGTGACTTTGGCCAAGTCACTTAACTTCTCTGTGCCTCAGTTATCTCATCTGTAAAATGGGGATGAAGACTGTGAGCCCCCTGTGGGACAACTTGATCACCTTGTAACCTCCCCAGTGCTTTGCACATAGTAAGCGCTTAATAAATGCCATCATTATTATTATTATTATAAAGGGTACAAATCCAAGTGCAAGGGCGAGGCAGAAAGCCCGTTGTTGGGTATATGTTGCCGATTTGTACTTCCCAAGCGCTTAGTACAGTGCTCTGCACACAGTAAGCCCTCAAGAAATACAATTGAATGAATGAATGAAAGTGGAAATGAGGAATTAGTTGGGGAAGGCTTCTTGGAGTAGATGTGTTCGTAATAACGCTCCTCTTGAATGAGATGTGTTTTTAATAAGACCTCCTGTCTACTGTGTGGTCTTGGGCAAGTCACCTCATTTCTCTGCACCTCAGTTAACCACAACTGTAAAATGAGAATGAAATACCTACCTAGACCTGAGGCCCATGAGGGATAGGGTCTATGTCCTACACAATATCTTGTATTGTGTGAGAGCAGCAGCATGGCTCAGCGGAAAGAGCCCGGGCTTTGGAGTCAGAGGTCATGGGTTCAAATCCCGGCTCCGCCAATTGTCAGCTGTGTGACTTTGGGCAAGTCACTTCCCTTCTCTGGGCCTCAGTGACCTCATCTGTAAAATGGGGATTAAGATTGTGAGCCCCACGTGGGACAACCTGATCTCCTTGTATCCCCCCAGCGCTTAGAACAGTGCTTTGCACATAGTAAGTGCTTAACAAATACCATCATTATTATTATTATTATTGTATCTACCCCTGGGTTTAACACAGTGATGATGATGATTATGGTATTTGTTAAGTGCTTACTATGTGCCAAGCACTGTTCTAAGTGCTGGGAGGATACAAGGTTATCAGGTTGACCCCCATGGGGCTCACAGTTTTAAGTGCATGACACATGATGATGATGATGATGATGATGATGATGATGATGATGATGGTATTTATTAAGTGCTTACTATGTGACAAGCATTCATTCATTCAATCATATTTATTGAGCACTTACTGTGTGCAGGGCACTGTACTAAGCGCTTGGGAAGTACAACTTTGCAACATATAGAGACGGTCCCTACCCAACAGCAGGTTCACAGTCTAGAAGTGGGAGACAGACAACAAAACAAAACATATAAACCAAATAAATAGAATAAATATGTACAAATAAAATAAATAGAGTAATAAATATGTACAAACATATATACATATATACAGGTGCTGTGGGGAGGGGAAGGAGGTGGGGGGGACGGGGAGGGGGAGGAGGGGGAGAGGAAGGAGGGGCTCAGTCTGGGAAGGCCTCCTGTAGGAGGTGAGCTCTCAGTAGGGCTTTGAAGGGAGCAAGCACTGTTCTAAACACTTGAGTAGATACAAGGTAATCAGATTGTCCCACATGGGGCTCACCGCCTTAATCCCCATTTTCCAGATGAGGTAACTGAGGTACAGAGAAGTTAAGTGACTTCCCCAAAGTCACACGATTGAGAAGTCGTGGAGCCAGGATTAGAACCCACGACCTCTGAGTCCCAAGCCCGGGCTCTTTCCACTGAGCCACACTGCTTTAAGCCACGACACATAATAAGGGCCTAGCAAATACACATTACTATTATTATTATTATTATTATTATTGTTATTATCATCATCATCATCGTTGTTATCATTATTATTATTATCATTATTATTATCATTATTGTTTAGAGAGCATTTCCTTGGGCTGGTGCGTGTATCTCAGGCATTTTATCCTGTGGCTTTTTGTCTCCTACACTAGACTATGAGTCCGTTGTTGGGTAGGGACCGTCTCTATATGTTGCCAACTTGTATTTCCCAAGCGCTCAGTACAGTGCTCTGCACACAGTAAGCGCTCAATAAATACGATTGAATGAATGAATGAATGAAAAGAGCTTAAAAGAAATATAGCCATTTGCTGCCACCTACAGCTGAGAAGCAAAGACACGATGGTTTTCAACTTGTTTCCTGACCATTTGTCAACTTCAAGACTTTAATCTCCAGAATGCAACTTAAATTCCTTGTGGGCAGAAAATGTGGCTACCAATGCGTTTATATCATATCCCCCCAAGCACTTAGTACAGTTCTCTGCGTACAGTAAGCCTTCAGTAAATATGATTGATTGAAGATCAACTGCAGTAGGAAAGAAGAGGCTACTTGCAGGCTTTTCTGCCTGTTCAACTTAGGGATAATAATAATGATAATGGCATTTATGAAGCGCTTACTATGTGCCAAGCACTGTTCTAAGTGCTGGAGGGGGATACAAGGTGATCAGGTTGTCCCACGGGGGGCTCGCAGTCTTCATCCCCATTTTACAGGTGAGGGAACTGAGGCCAGGAGAGTGAAGTGATTTGCCCAAAGTCACACTTGGGGGAGCCGGGATTTGAACCCATGACCTCTGACTCCAAAGCCCGGGCTCTTTCCACTGAGCCACACTGCTTCTCAATCTCTCTAAATCGATCTAAATCGCTCCATAGTATTTACTGAGCCATTTCTGTGGTTAAAACATTCTAATAATGGTATTTGTTAAGCACTTACTATGTGCCAAGCACTGTTCTACGTGCTGAACCAAGTGTTAGTGGCAGCAGGGTAGAGATTGGAGGAATTCACCTCTGTCCTCAGGAGTTTGCAACCTAGCAGTCTGAGTGTCAATTAATACCTGCGCAAAATACGATGAAAATCTGCTAATACGGCTTAAAATTTTCCTTGCTGTCGTTAATAGTTTCTCTTTCAAGTAGTCTATTCATTTTAAATTTCAGGATTTTTGTTCCACTGGTCAGGATAATCGACAAGGATGGAGAAATTAATTAGGATATTTGTTAAGTGCTTACTATGTACCAAGCACTGTATTAGCTCTGGGGTGGATACAAGCAAATCGGGGTGGACACAGTCCCTGTCCCACGTGGGGCTTATGGTCTCAATCCCCATTTTACAGATGAAGTAAATGAAGCACAGAGGAATAAAGTGATTTGCCCAAGGTCACACAACAGGCAAGTGACAAGTGGTTAGAATTCATGAACTTTTAGACTGTGAGCCCACTGTTGGGTAGGGACTGTCTCTATATGTTGCCAATTTGTACTTCCCAAGTGCTTAGTATAGTGCTCTGCACATAGTAAGCGCTCAATAAATACAATTGATGATGATGATGATGAACTTCTGAGTCCCAGGCCCGTATTCTATTCACTACGCCACGCTGAGAGGCAAACTTGTCTAGTGGAAAGATCTGGAAGCCAGAAGATGAAGCGCTAATGCAAAGTAGTTGCTAAGTGTAGAAGTATACTTTTGGAATATTACCTCATGTCCTGATACATATTTCAAGTTCTGAAGTTGCTGTGATAAAAACTGGTTGGGGCACAACAACATTAAAGAAAGATGGTGTGTTTTTCCACATAGAGAGAATCCTAAATTCCATTTTTTTAAGCAATTATTGCTTAAATCCTCCACCACTCCATTGTGTTTACCATGTGGTAAGCATTCATTCATTCATTCAGTCACATATATTGAGCACTTACTGTGTGCAGAGCACTGTAAATGATAATAATAATAATAATAATAATAATAATAATAATAATAATAATAATGGTATTTGTTAAGTGCTTAATATGTGCCAGGCAGTATTCTAAGCACTGGGGTAAATACAAAGTAATCAGGTTGTCCTAGGTGGGGCTCACAGTCTTAATCCCCATTTTACAGATGGAGTAATTTAGGCACAGAGGAGTGAAGTGATTTGCCCAAGGTCACACAGCAGACAAGTGGAGGAGTCAGGATTAGAACCCACATCCTCTGACTCCTGAGCCCAGGCTCTTGCCACTAGGCCATGCTGCTTCTCATTCATTCAATCATGTTTATTGAGTGCTTACTGTGTGTAGAGCACTATATTAAGCGCTTAGCACCGTACTAAGCTCTCTGTAAACAATAATAATAATGATAATGGTATTTTTAAGCGCTTACTATGTGCAAAGCACTGTTCTAAGCGCTGGATACTAAGCACTTAGGAGAGTACAATATAACAATAAACCCATTTATTCCATGTCCACAATAAGCTTACAGTCTAGACGGAGAGACGGCTATTAATATAAATAAATAAATTACTGACATGGAAATAAGCACTGTGGAGCTGGGAGGGGGGAATGAATAAAGAGAGCAAGTCAGAAGGAAGTGGGAGAAGAGGAAAGGAGGGCTTAGTCAGGGAAGGCCTCTTGGAGGAGATGGGCCTTCAATAAGGCTTTGAAGCAGGGGAGAGTCATTGTCTGTCAGATGTGAGGAGGGAGGGTGTCCCAGGCCAGAGGCAGGATGTGGGTGAGAAGTTGGCGGTGAGATAGATGAGACGGAGGCCCAGTGAGAAGATTGGCATTAGAGCAGTGAAGCGTGCGGGCTGTGTTGGAGTAGGAGAGTTGTGAAGCGAGATAGGAAGGGGTAAGGTGATGGACTGCTTTAAAGCACTTAACAAATTTCTTGCCTTCCTTATGAGAAGCAGTGTGGCTCAGCGGAAAGAGCACGGGCTTTGGAGTTAGAGGTCATGGGTCTGAATCCCAGCACCGCCAATTGTCAGCTGTGTGACTTTGGGCAAGTCACTTCACTTCTCTGTGCCTCAGTCCCCTCATCTGTAAGATGGGGGTTAAGACTGTTAGCCCCCCGTGGGACAACCTGATCACCTTGCAACCTCCCCAGTGCTTAAAACAGTGCTTTGCACATAGTAAGCACTTAATAAATGCCATTATTATCATGATCATTATCTGAGTGCGTATATTTTTCAGGCAGATGACAATGGTCTCGAATCAATCTAGACTGTGAGCCCGCTGAGGGACCGTTCTCTATTTGTTGCCAACTTGTACTTCCCAAGTGCTTCCCCGTTGACAAGTGGCAGAGGAGGGATTTGAACCCATGACCTCTGACTCCCAAGCCCGGGCTCTCTCCACTGAGCCACGCTGCTCCTCAATATATTAATAATAATGATGATGGCATTTGTAAACTGCTTACTATGTGTGAAGCACACAGTAAGCGGTCAATACATATGATTGAATGAATGAATAAATCAATCAATCCATCAATCCAAGAATCTGTGGATTTCATTAAGCACTGACTGGGTGCAAGGCACTGTATTAAGCACTTGTGAGACTATAACAAGAGTTGGTAAATATGTTCCCTTCCCACAATGAGCTTACAGTGTAGAGGGGGAAACGGACATTGATATAAATCAAATATATAGACCTCCAGGAGGTCTTCCTGGAGGAGATGTGATCTCAAGAAGGGTTTAAAGGTGGGGAAGGTGTGTTAAAGGGGTTGGTGGTGAGATAGATGAGATTCCCCGCTTAGAACAGTGCTTGGCACATAGCAAGCGCTTAACAAATACTACTATTATTATTATTATTATTATTATTATTATTATTATTATTATTATTATTAGTGGGGCACAGTGAGGAAGCTGGCTGTAGAGGAGCGGAGTGTGTGGGCTGGGCTGGAGGAAGAAATCAGAGAGGTAAGGTAGGATGGGGTGAGCTGATCGATAGCTTCAAAGTCCATCATAAGGAGTTTCTGTCTGATGTGGAGGTGAACAGACTGCCACTGAAATTCCCATAACTGTAGATAATAATAATAATAATAATGGCATTTATTAAGCACTTACTACGTGCAAAGCACTGTTCTAAGCGCTGGGGAGGTTACAAGGTGATTAAGTTGTCCCACGTGGGGCTCACAGTCTTCATCCCCATTTTACAGATGAGGGAACTGAGGCACAGAGAAGTGAAGTGACTTGTCCAAAGTCACACAGATGATAAGTGGTGGAGCTGGGATTTGAACCCATGACCTCTGACTCCAAAGCCCGGGCTCTTTCCACTGAGCCAAGCTGCTTCTCAATATATTAATAATAATAATGATGGCCCTTCTAGACTGTGAACCCGTTGCTGGGTAGGGACCGTCTCTATATGTTGCCAACTTGTACTTCCCAAGTGCACAGTACAGTGCTCTGCACACAGTAAGCGCTCAATAAATACGATTGATGGAATGAATGAATGAATTTGTTAAGCTTACTATGTGCAAAGCACTGTCCTAAGTGCTGGCACTGTTTCGAAGCACTGGTAACACCGCCGTCTTCCCTATCTCACAAGCCCAAGACCACGGCATTATAATAATAATAATTATGATACTTGTTAAGAGCCGGGCACTGTTCTAAGAGCTGGGGTGAATGCAAGGTAATCAGGTTTCACACAGTCCCTGTCCCACGGAGGGCTCACAGTCTTAATCGCCATTTCCAGATGAGAGAACTGAGAAGTGAAGTGACTTGCTCAAGGTCACACAACAGAGAGAAGCAGCTTGGCTCAGTGGAAAGAGCCCGGGCTTGGGAGTCAGAGGTCATGGGCTGTAATCCCGGCTCCGCCATTTGTCAGCTGTGTGACTTTGGGCAAGTCACTTCACTTCTCTGTGCCTCAGGTCCCTCATCTGTAAAATGGGGATTAAGATTGTGAGCCCCACGTGGGACAACCTGATCATCTTGTGGGATCCCCAGCGCTTAGAATAGTGTTTTGCACATAGTAAGCACTTAACAAATGCCATCATTATTATTATTATTATTATTATTATAAATGGCAGAGCCGGATGGATTCGTCCGTCATGCAACCACCTATTCAATCTGTCACCAAATCCTGTAGGTTCGACCTCGACAACATGGTTAAAATCCCCCCCTTTCCTCTCCAACCAAAGGGCCGCTTCCCAGATTCAGCACTTATCCTCACTTTGACTCACATAAATAAATAAATAATAGTAAATAATCATTGCGTTTATTAAGCGCTTCCTATGTGCAAAGCACTGTTCTAAGCGCTGGGGAGGTTACAAGGTGATCGGGTTGTCCCACGGGGGGCTCACAGTTTTAATCCCCATTTTCCAGATGAGGGAACTGAGGCCCAGAGAAGGTAAGTGACTTGCCCAAAGTCACACAGCTGACGGTTGGCGGAGCCGGGATTTGAACCCATGACCTCTGACTCCAAAGCCTGGGTTCCTTCCACTGAGCCACGCTGCTTCTCACGTCAGCCTCCACGCTGACCTCCCAGCCTCCCATCTCTCCCCCTTGCAGTCCACTCTTCACTCTGCCACCCGGATTATTTTTCTACAAAAACTTTCAGCCCACGTCTCCCCATTCCTCAAGAAGCTCGGGTGATCACCCATCCACTTCCTCGTCGAACAGAGACTCCTCACCATCGGCTTTAAAGCACTCAATCACCTTGCCCCCTCCTACTTTACCTCACTGATCTCCGTTTGTTTCACTGTACCCCAAATTTGCCTATTTTGCCAACAACTCATTTCCCATGGCCTCCCTCTGGCTTGGAAATTTCTTCCTCTACATAGACCAGACCACGTCTTTCCCCACTTTCAAAGGCTTATTAAGGTCACTTAAGCTCTCTTTTCCCCAGCTTTTTCTCCCTTCTTTATCCTCGATTCTCTTCAATCTGTCTGATGTGGAGGTGAATGGACTGCCACTGAAATTCCCATCGCTGTAGATAATAATAATAATAATAATAATAGCATTTATTAAGCACTTACTACGTGCAAAGCACTGTTCTAAGCGCTGGGGAGGTTACAAGGTGATTAGGTTGTCCCCCATGGGGCTCACAGTCTTCATCCCCATTTTGCAGATGAGGTAACTGAGGCACAGAGAAGGTAAGTGAGCTTTGGAGTCAGGGGTCATGGGTTCAAATCCCAGCTCTGCCAATTGTCAGCTGTGTGACTTGGGGCAAGTCACTTCACTTCTCTGGGCCTCAGTTACCTCATCTGTAAAATGGGGATTTGCCCAAAGTAATCCCCCCACCTTCCATCACACAACACTTAACTTCTTCACGCAGAAGAACGAGAAGCAGCGTAAACTAGCAGATAGAGCCGGGGCTTGGGAGACTGAAGGTCATGGGTTCTAATCCCAGCCCCACCACTTGTCTGCTATGTGACTTTTTTTAACGGCATTTATTAAGCGCTTACTATGTGCAAAGCACTGTTCTAAGCACTGGGGAGATTACAAGGTGATCAGGTTGTCCCACGGGGGGATCACAGTCTTAATCACCATTTTACAGATGAGGGAACTGAGGCCCAGAGAAGTGAAGTGACTTGCCCAAAGTCACATAGCTGACAATTGGCAGAGCCGGGATTTTCAATCAATCAATCAATCGTATTTATTGAGTGCTTACTTTGTGCAGAGCACTGTACTAAGCGCTTGGGAAGTACGAGTTGGCAACATATAGAGACGGTTCCTACCCAACAGTGAGCTCACGGTCTAGAAGGGGGAGACAGACAGCAAAACAAAACATATTAACAAAATAAAATAAATAGAATAAACGTACAAATAAAATAAATAAATAGAGTAATAAATACGTACAAATATATATACATGTGCTGTGGGGAGGGGAAGGAGGTAAGGCAGGGGGGATGGGGAAGGATTTGAACCCATGACCTCTGACTCCAAAGCCCGTGCTCATTCCACTGAGCCACACTGCTTCTCTTGACCTTGCCAAGTCACTTCACTTCTCTGTGCCTCAGTTTCCTCATCTCTAAAACGAGGCTTAAATCCTACTCCCTCCTAATTAGACTATGAACTCCACATGGACAGAATCTATGTCCAACTTGATTACTGAGGCAGGAGGGAACAGCAGAGAAGCAGCCAGGCTTAATGGAAGGGAGTCAGAGGATGGGGGTTCTAATCCCGATTCTGCCACTTATCTCCTGTGTGACTTTGGGCAAGTAACTTCTCGGGGTCTCAGTTACCTCATCTGTAAAATGGGGATTAAAAGTGTGAACCGCACGTGGGACAACCTGATTACCCTGTATCTACTTCAGTGCTTAGAACACTGCTTGGCACATAGTAAGCACTTAACAAATACCATAATTATTATTATTATTGTGTATCTAGTCCAGCGCTCAGTATAGTACCTGGCACACAGTAAGCACTTAAAAATGCCACATTATTATTATCACTATTATTATTATTGTTATGATTAATGTCTCTCTCCCCCTTTAGACTGTAAGCCCACTGAGGGCAGGAAACATATCTACCAAGTCTGCTGTATTGCCCTCTCCCAAGCACCTGTTACAGTGCTTTGCACACAGTAAGCACTGTACTGAATGCTTACTTTCTTGAGAAGCAGTGTAGCTTAGTGGAAAGATCACGAGCTTTGGAGTAAGGGGTCATGGGTTCAAATCCCAGCTCTGCCAATTGTCAGCTGTGTGACTTGGGGCAAGTCACTTCACTTCTCTGTGCCTCAGTTCCCTCATCTGTAAAACGGGGATTAAGACTGTGAGCCCCACCAGGGACAACCTGATCTCCTTGTAACCTCCCCAGCACTTAGAACAGTGCTTTGCACATAGTAATCGCTAATAAATGCCATGTTATTATTATTATTAGTGTTAATAGGGACCATCTCTATATGTTGCCAACTTGTACTTCCCAAGCACTTAGTACAGTGCTCTGCGCATAGTAAGCGCTCAATAAATACGATTGAATGAATGAATGAATGAATTACTGTACTGAGAAACAGCCTGGCCTAGAGGATAAAACAAAAGTCTGTAAATCAGGAGGACCTGGATTCTAGAGAAGCAGCGTGGCTCAGTGGAAAGAGCACGGGCTCTGGAGTCAGGGGTCATGGGTTCAAATCCTGGCTCTGCCAATTGCCAGCTGTGTGACTTTGGGTAAGTCACTTCACTTCTCTGGGCCTCAGTTCCCTCATCTGTAAAATGGGTATTAAGACTGTGAGCCCCCCATGGGGCAAACTGATCACCTTGTAACCTCCCCAGCACTTAGAACAGTGCTTTGCACATAGTAAGTACATAATAAATGCCATTATTATTATTATTATTATTATATTCCCAGCTCCACCACTTACCTGCTTTTGTGATCTTTGGCATTTCACTCAATTTCTCTGTGCCTCGGTTCCCCCATATGTAAAAAATAATAATAATAAGGGTATTTGTTAACCACTTACTACGTGCCAAGCACTATTCTAAGTGCTGGGGGAGATATAAGGTCATCAGGTTGTCCCACGTGGGCCTCACAGTCTTAATCCCCATTTTACAGATGAGGGAACGGAGGCCCAGAGAAGTGAAGTGACTTACCCAAGGTCACACAGCAGACCACTGGCAGAGCTGGGATTAGAACCCATGACCTTCTGATTCCCAGGCCTGTGCTCTATTCAATATGCCATGCTGCTTCTCCAGTGGGGGTTAAGACTGTGTGCCCCACGTGGGACATGGACTGTGTCCAACCTGATTACTTGGTATCTCCCCCAGAGCTTGGAACAATGCGTGGCACATAGTAAGTGCTTAACAAATGCCATAAAAAAATAAAAGAAATACAATAAAAAAATATAATACAATAAACATTGTATTTCCCTTCCCCTCCCCACAGCACTTGTATATATATATATAAAATAGAGTAATAAATCTGTACATATATATATAAATCTGTACATATATATATATATATGTACAGATTTATTACTCTATTTTACTTGTACATATTTACTATTCTATTTATTTTGTTAATGGTGCACATACAGCTTAATTTCTATTTGTTCTGACGATTTTGACACCTGTCTACATGTTTTGTTTTGTTGTCTGTCTCCCCCTTCTAGACTGTGAGCCCATTGTTGGGTAGGGACCGTCTCTATATGTTGCCGACTTGTACTTCCCAAGCACTTGTACAATGCTCTGCATACAGTAAGCGCTCAATAAATGCGATTGAATGAATGAAAGAATGAATGAATGAATGAATGAATACAATAAAAAATATAATTAATACCATGGATTGATGGATTAATTGACTGGAAGTTCTTGAGGAGTGGGGACATGGCATTTATGGGAAGCAGCATGGCCTAGGGCTTGGGAGTAAGAAGGCCATGGGTTCCGTTCCCAGCTCCGCCACGTCTCTGTTTTGTGACCTTGGGCAAGACAGTTTACTTCTCTGTGCCTCAGTTACTTCATCTGTAAAATGAGGACTGAGAATGTGAGCCCAGTACGGGACAGGAACTGTGTCCAACCAGGTTAGCTTGTAGCCACCCCAGTGCTCAGTACAGTTCGTGGCATGTAATAAGTGCTAAGCAACTTGTTTTTTTTGTTGTCTGTTTCCCCCCTTCTAGACTGTGACTCTGTTGTTGGGGCGGGATTGTCTCTATTTGTTGCCCAATTGTACTTTCCAAGTGCTTAGTACAGTTCTCTTTTAGTTCTCTTAGTACAGTTCTCTCTTTTAGACTGTGAGCCTTTTAGACTGTGAGCCCACTGTTGGGTAGGGACTGTCTCTATATGTTACCAACTTGTCCTTCCCCAGCGCTTAGTACAGTGCTCTGCACACAGTAAGCGCTCAATAAATACGATTGATTGATTGATTCTCTGCACACAGTAGGCGCTCAATAAATATGATTGAATGAAATACCATAATTTTGATGATAATAATAATAATGATGGCATTTGTTAAGTGCTTACTACATGCAAAGCACTGTTCTAAGTGCTGGGGAGGCTACAAGGTGATCAGGTTGTCGCACGGGGGGCTCACAGTCAATCCCCATTTTCCAGATGAGGTAACTGAGACACAGAGAAGTGAAGTGACTTGCCCAAAGTCACACAGCTGACAATTGGCGGAGCCAGGATTTGAACCCATGACCACTGACTCCCAAGCCCGTGCTCTTTCCACTCAGCCACACTGCTTCTCTAATGATGATGATGATTATGTATATATCTGCAATTTATTTTTTATATTAATCTCTGTCTCCCTCCCTCTAGACTGTAAACTCGGCGTGGGCAGGGAACCTTTCTGTTTATTGTTGTTTCGTCATCATCATCATCATCAATTGTACTTATTGAGCGCTTACTGTTTGCAGAGCACTGTACTAAGCGCTTGGGAAGTACAATTTGGCAACATATAGAGACAGTCCCTACCCAATAGTGGGCTCACAGTCTAAAAGAAAATTTTATCTCAGCACTCTTAGGTGATCTATTCTAGACCCTCCTAGGTATTTACAATCTTTTTTTAAACTCTCATCCCAGAGAAGGGATTAGAACCCAGGCCTCCAGCCTTTCAAGGCTGTTACTTTCCCTCTGAGCCACCACAGGCCTCTCCCAAGAGCTTAGTCCAGTGCTCCACACGCAGTAAGCCCTCCATAAATGAATGACCCAAGGAGACGCGGACTGGACTTTTCTCAGAAAAATGATCCAAGCCGTCGTCCCCTTTTCCCCGTGGAAATCATAAAGCCTTTGTTCTCGCTTCCCCCGCAGGGAGATGTGCTCAACACCAAATACCAGGTGGACCTGGGGGACGGGTTTAAAGCCATCTACGTGAACTTGACCTTGGCCGGGGAATCCGTCCGACACCGCTACGACAGAGCCGGCGTCTATAGGGTCTCCGTCCGAGCCGAGAACGTGGCCGGCCACGATGAGGCTGTACTCTTCATCCAAGTCAACTGTAAGTTATTATCGCTATTATTATTATTATTATTATTATTATTATTATTATTATTATTATTGTATTGGTTAAGCGCTTACTATGTGCCAAGCACTCTTCTAAGCACTTGGGGTAGATACAAATTAATCAGGTTGGACATGGTCCCTGTCCCCTGGGGATTAACACTGTGAGCCCCAGGTGGGACAGGGACTGTGCCTAACCTGATTATCTTCTACCTACCCCAGAGCTTAGAATAGTGCTTGGCATATAATAAGTGCTTAACAACCATTATTATTATTATTATTATTATTATTATTATTATTATTATTATTATACGATAATCAGGTTGGACACAGTCCCTGTCCCATACTGGGGCTCAAAGTCTTAGTCCCCATTTTACAAATGAAGGAACTGAGGCCCAGAGAGGGGAAGTGACTTGCCCAAGGTTACGCAGCAGACATAATAATGATAATAATAATAATAATTTTGGTATTTATTAAGTGCTTACTATGTGCAAAACACTGTTCTAAGCGCTGGGGAGGATACAAGGTGATCAGGTTGCCCATGTGGGGCTCACAGCCTTAATCCCCATTTTACAGATAAGGGAACTGAGGCACAGAGAAGTTAAGTGACTTGCCCAAAGTCACACAGCTGACAATTGACAGAGCTGGGATTTGAACCCATGACCTCTGACTCCAAAGCCCGGGCTCTTTCCACTGAGCCACGCTACTTCCTATGGCGGAGCTGGGATTCGAACCCAGGCCCTCCTGAGTCCCAGGCCCAGGCTGTCCCCACCAGGGCATGCTGCTTCCCTAAGTGCAACCACTCCGGAACTAGAAGAATAATGATTTTTCTGGTATTTGTTAAGCACTTACTTTACATCAAATGTTGGACTGAGTGCTGGGGTAGATACCACTTGTTTGCTGTGTAACCTTGGGCATACTGCTTCACTTCTCTGGGCCTCAGTTCCCTCATCTGTAAAATGGGATGATGACTGCAAGCTCCACAAGGGACAGGGACTGTGTCCAAACTGATTATCTTGTATAATAATAATAATAATAATTATGGTGTTTGTTAAGCACATTTTATAATGTAATAATATAGTCCCAGACTGAGCCCCCCTTTTCCTCCCCTCCTCCCCATCTCCCCGCCCTATCTCCTTCCCCTCCCCACAGCACCTGTATATATATTTGTACAGATTTATTACTCTATTTTACTTGTACATATTTACTATTTATTTTGTTAACGATTGCATTTAGCTTTAATTCTATTTGTTCTGACTATTTTGACACCTGTCTGCATGTTTTGTTTTGTCGTCTGTCTCCCCCTTCTAGACTGTGAGCCCGTTATTGGGTAGGGACCGTCTCTATCTGTTGCCGACTTGTGCTTCCCAAGCACCTAGTCCAGTGCTCTGTGCACAGGAAGTGCTCAATAAATGTGATTGAATGAATGAATGAATGAATTATGTGCCGAGTGCTATTCTAAGCACTGGGGTAGACATAGGATTATTAATCAATCAATCAATCAATCGTATTTATTGAGTGCTTACTGTGTGCAGAGCACTGTACTAAGTGCTTGGGAAGTACAAGTTGTCAACATATAGAGACAGTCCCTACCCAACAGTGGGCTCACAGTCTAGAAGGGGGAGACAGAGAACAAAACCAAACATATTAACAAAATAAAATGAATAGAATATTTATGTACAAGTAAAATAAATGCATAGAGTAATAAATATGTACAAACATATATACATATATACAGGTGCTGTGGGGAAGGGAAGGAGGTAAGACAGGGGGGATGGAGAGAGGGGTGAGGGGGAGAGGAAGGAGGGGGTCAGTGTGGGAAGACCTCCTGGAGGAGGTGAGCTCTCAGTAGGGCCTTGAAGGGAGGAAGAGAGCTAGCTTGGCGGATGTGCGGAGGGAGGGCATTTCAGGCCAGGGGAAGGACGTGGGCCGGGATCAATGGCGGGATAGGTGAGAACGAGGCACAGTGAGGAGATTAGTGGCAGAGGAGCGGAGGGTGTGGGCTGGGCTGGAGAAGGAGGGAAGGGAGGTGAGGTTTATTAGGATTATTATTTATTAGGATTAGGATTATTAGGTTGGACACAGTGCTCATCCCAAATGGGGCTCACAGCCTTGATCCCCATTTTACAGCACTGAGAAGAGGGCCTGGCACATAGTAAGCACTTAACAAATACCATTACCATCAATCACCGTGCCCCTTTCTACCTCACCTCACTAGTTTCTTACTCCAATCCAGCCCGCACACTTGGCTCCTTTATTGCCAAGCTTCTCATTGTACCTGCATCTTGCCTGTCTCACCACTGACGTCTTGCCCACATCCTGCCTCTGGCCTGGAACGCCCTCATTCATTCATTCATTCAATCGTATTTATTGTGCGCTTTCTGTGTGCAGAGCACTGTACTAAGCGCTTGGGAAGTACAAGTCAGCAACAGAGATGGTCCCTACCCAACAATGGGCTCACAGTCTAGAAGGGGGAGATAGACAACAGAACCAAACAAGTAGACAGGTATCAATACCATCAGAACAAATAGAATTATTTTATTCGCCTGGAAGCAGCGTGGCTCAGTGGAAAGAGCCCGGGCTTTGGAGTCAGAGGTCATGGGTTCAAATCCTCGCTCTGCCACTTGTCAGCTGTGTGACTTTGGGCAAGTCACTTCACTTCTCTGTGCCTCAGTTACCTCATCTGTAAAATGGGGATGAAGACTGTAAGCCCCACGTGAGGCAACCTGATCACCTTGTAACCTCCCCAGCGCTTAGAAGAGTGCTTTGCACTTAGTAAGTGCTTAATAAATGCCATTATTACCATTATTATTAATTATAGCTATATACACATCATTAATAAAATAGAGTAATAAATATGTACAAATATACACAAGTGCTGTGGGGAAGGGAAGGGGGTAGTGTGGGGGGGTGATGGGGAGAGGAGGAGGAGGAGAGGAAAAAGGGGGGGCTGAGTTTGGGAAGGCCTCCTGGAGGAGGTTCACTTGGGAGAACACAATACAACGGAGTTGTAGATGAGTTTCCTCAAATAAAGAACTTACCGTTTGGAGCGGGAGACAGACACTGTTTTAAATAAATAAATTACAAATATGTACAGAGATGCTACCATGGGAGGGGTGTGTAAAAGGAGCAAATCAGGGCGAAGTAGAAGGGATTCAGAGCTGAGGAATTGAGGTTTTGTCAGGGAAGGTCGTCAGCCCAGAGCATCTAATCTTCGGGGACAGTTCAGAACTGAGGCCATCCTCAAACGGAGAATGTTCCTGAGCTATACTGAGGCACACAGCTGCTCTTTTTTATAGTCAGAAAGAACTAACCCAGATGCTGTCTTTGCTGATGTTAAATTGGGTGATTTCCACCCAGCATTTATGTTCTGTCAGCTACCTGATTTCTTTCAAAAATGGCCCTGGTATCCACACTGAACAGAGAAAAATTCTGTTTAGCATATTAAAAAAAATAGAAGATGTGAGCATCCCTCAGGGATCTCCAGTATTGACCTGTTTCAGCAGGAAGAAAACAGCCCAACTGTCTTCTCCACTTAATCAGATTTCCCCAGAGTCCCCTGGCTGTGTGTTGCCAGAACAGCCAGATTTTAAAGTACTGCTGAGCCGGTCTGATGATCTCTTTTTTGGCGCGATGCTCTATTTGGACAAAAAATAACACCGCTTTATTTCCACCAACTGCTCCATTCTGCTGCCAGAAGAGTTTCTGAAGGGACTGAGGTTAAAAGGCAAAATCCCACTGTAACAAAAAACAGATTGGACTTCCCACAATCGATCGTATTTATGGAGTGCTAGTCGCGTGAACAGCACTAAACTAAGCGCTTGGGAGAGTACAATTTCAAAACGATGGGTTTTTTTTTTAAAGAATATTTGTTAAACACTTACTATTTTGCCAGGCACTGTATGAAGCATATGAGTTGATCAGGACGATTCTTTCGTTCAGTCATATTTATTGAGCGCTTACTCTGTGCAGAGCACTGTACGAAGTGCTTGGAATCACAGTCCTTGTTCCACGTGGAGCTCATGGTCTCAAGCCCCATTTTACAGATGAGATAAATGAGCCACAAAGAGAAATGACTTGCCCAGGGTCACACGGTGGTCAAATAGGAAAGTCAGGATTAGAACACAGGTCCTTCTGATTTTGAGTCCCATGCACTATCCACTGGGCCACACTGCCATGTATTGATAGACACGTTCCCTGCATGCAGGGAGCTTCGTGGCATAGTTCCCTGCCCACAACGAGCTCACAGTCCAGTGTGTCAATCACTGTATTAAGCCCTGGGGTAGATGATAATAATAATAATTTTAATGATGGTATTTGCTAAGTGCTTACTATGTGCAAAGCACTGTTCTAAGCACTGGATACAAGATATGCAGGTCCCAGAGTCTACATTAGAGGGAGAACAGTTATGAAATCCTCCTTTGGCTAATGAGGGAACTGAGGCACAGAGACCTTAAGTGGTTTGCCCAAGTTCACGCAGCATGGCAGAGATCTTGATTCCCAGGCTAGGAGATCTTTTGAGGTTAGCACACGGCAGGCTCATGGCATATAATAAGGAGAATAATAATAATATGAGTGGCATGAGCCAGGATTAGAACCCAAGTCCTCTGACTTCATTCATTTCTTTATTCAATTGTATTTTTTGAGCGGTTACAGTGTGCATAATATTGCACTAAGCACTTAGGAGAGGACAATATATTAATAAACAGTCACATTCCCTGCCCATAATGAGCTTCCAGTCTAGAGGGTGAGACAGACATTAATATATGAATAAATAAATGACAGATCTGGACATAAGTGGTGTGGGGCTGGGAGGGAGGATGAATAAAGGGAGCAAGTCAGGGGGATGCAGAAGGGAGTGGGAGAAGAGAAAAGTGGGGAAAGGGAAAAGAGGAGAGAGGAAAGCCCACTCTCCACTGGGCTATGCTGCTCCTTACTATTAGCTGATGATCTTATATCTACCCCAGGCATGGCGTAGTGGAAAGACCACTGGCCTGGGAATCAGAAGGTCATGAGTTCTAATCCCAGCTCTGCCACATAATAATAATAATAATAATAATAATGGCATTTGTTAAGCTCTTACTATGTTCTAAGCACTGGGGTAGACACAAGGTAATCAGGTTGTCCCACATGGGGCTCACAGTCTTCATCACCATTTTACAGATGAGGTAATTTAGGCAGAGAGAAGGTAAGTGACTTGCTCAAAGTCACACAGCTGATGGAGTGGCAGAGCCTGGATTAGAACCTACGATTTCTGTCTCCCAAACCCGGGCTCTTTCCATTAAACCAAGCTGCTTTGTGCTTGTCTGTGTGTATTACTCTATTTATTTATTTATTTTACTTGTACATATCTATTCTATTTATTTTATTTTGTTAGTATGTTTGGTTTTGTTCTCTGTCTCCCCCTTCTAGACTGTGAGCCCACTGTTGGGTAGGGACTGTCTCTATATGTTGCCAATTTGTACTTCCCAAGCACTTAGTACAGTGCTCTGCACATAGTAAGCGCTCAGTAAATACGATTGATGATGATGATGACTGTCTCTATATGTTGCCAGCCTGTACTTCCCAAGCGCTTAGTACAGTGCTCTGCACACAGTAAGCGCTCAATAAATATGATTGATTGATTGTCTGCTGTGTGACCTCGGGCAAGTCGCTTCACTTCTGGGCCTCAGTTCCATCATCTGGAAAATGGGGATGGAGACTGTGAGTCCCCCCGTGGGACTGTGTCCAGCCCGATTTGTTTGTACCTACCCCAGTGCTTAGTACAGTGCCTAGGACATAGTAAGCACTTAATAAATGCCATAGTTATTATTATTATTATTATTACAGTGCCTGGCACATCATAAACCCTCAATGCATGCTATTACAAAAAAAGAGTAGGGGAACAACAAGAACTCTGCTCCTCCTCCCCTCCCCATCACCCCCACTCCCTCCCTCTGCCCTACCCCCTTCCCCTCCCCACAGCACTTCTGTATATTTGTACATATTTATTCCACTATTCATTTTATTAGTGATGTGTAGATAGTTCTAATTCTATTTCTTCTGATGGTACTGACACCTGTCTACTTGTATTGTTTTGTCGTCTGTCTCCCCCGTTTAGACTGTGAGCCCATTGTTGGGTAGGGACCGTCTCTGTTGCCGACTTTTACTTTCCAAGCGCTTAGCACAGTGTTCTGCAATCAATCAATCAATCAATCGTATTTATTGAGCGCTTACTGTGTGCAGAGCACTGTACTAAGCGCTTGGGAAGTACAAGTTGGCAACATATAGAGACAGTCCCTACCCAACAGTGGGCTCACAGTAAGCGCTCAATAAATACGATTGAAGGAATGAAATGCTTGACTCTCGGTTAATCAATCATTGTGTTTCTTGGACTCTCCTCAGCGCCGCTGCAGGCTCTGTACCTCGAAGCAGTTCCAGTCGTCGGGAGAAACCAAGAAGTGAATCTCACAGCGGTCCTGCTGCCCCAGAATGCTAATTTCACAGTGTACTACTGGTGGCTCGGAGATAACCTGCAGGTATCAGCTGGCCGCTTGGGTCATTTATTCCATCCACCCGGCCTTTCCTGGCCCCACAGCTAAAAAACCAAACTGGACTCTCCCACTCTCTCCTCCTTCCTTCAAACCACAGAATCTCCCCTTCAGCCGGACCTCAATTTGGACTCTGCTTGGAGAAGCAGCGTGGCTCAGTGGAAAGAGCCCGGGCTTTGGAGTCAGAGGTCATGGGTTCAAATCCCGGCTCCACCAATTGTCGGCTGTGTGGCTTTGGGCAAGACGCTTAACTTCTCTGTGCCTCAGTTCCCTCATCTATAAAATGGGGATGGAGACTGTAAGCCCCCTGTGGGACAACCTGATCACCTTGTAACCTCCCCAGCGCTTAGAACGGTGCTTTGCACATAGTAAGTGCTGAATAAATGCCATCATTCTTATCATTATTACTAGCATTGCAAAAATATCAGTCAATCCGTGGTGTTTATTAAGCGCCTCCTCTTTGCAGGACGCCATGCTGAGCACTTGGGAAAGTACGGAAGAGTTGGTAGAGGTGTTCTCCACCCTGAAAGGGCTTACAGTCTACAATGTGCAGAGCACTGTTCTGAGCACTTGAGAGAGTCCAATAGTGTTAGTAGACTGATCACTGCTCTCAATAATAATAATAATAATTGTGATATTTGTTAAGCGCTGACAATCTATACGGAGAGGGACCAGAGTTCATTCAGTTGTCCATTCAATCATACTTATTGAGCACACACTGTGTGCAAAGCACTGTACTAAGCACTTGATAACTGGTATTTGTTAGGTGCTTACTATGTGTAGGCAAGGTACTAAGCGCTGGGGTAGGTTCAAGCTATTAATAATAATAATGGCATTTGTTAAGTGCTTACTACGTGCCAAACACTGTTCTAAGTGCTGAGGGGGATACAAGGTAATAAGGTTGTCCCACATGGGGCTCACAGTCTTCATCCCCATTTTACAGATGAGGGAACTGAGGCAGAGAGAAGTGAAGTGACTTGCCCAAAGTCACACAGATGATAAGTGGTGGAGCCGGGATTAGAACCCAGGACCTCTGACTCCCAAGCCCAGGCTCTTTCCAATGAGCCACACTGCTTCTCTAATCGGGTTAAATCGGTTTGAACACAGTCCCTGTCCCACCTGGGGCTCACAGTCTTAATCCCCACTTTGCAGATATGTTGCCAACTTGTACTTCCCAAGCGCTTAGTACAGTGCTCTGCACACAGTAAGCATTCAATAAATATGATTGAATGAATGAATGAATGCAGAGGAGGTAAGAGAGGCACAGAGAAGTGAAGTTATTTGCCCAAGGGTCGGAGTCAGGATTAGGTGGGACTCATGGTCTAAGGAGGAAGGAAAACAGGTATTGAATCCCCATTATCTTTGGCAGCTGATTAAATCAATCAATCAATCAATTATATTTATTGAGCGCTTACTGTGTGCAGAGCACTGTACTAAGTGCTTGGGAAGTACAAGTTGGCAACACATAGAGACGGTCCCTACCCAACAGTGGGCTCACAGTCTAGAAGGGGGAGACAGAGAACAAAACCAAACATATTAACAAAATAAAATAAGTAGAATAGATATGTACAAGTAAAATAAATAAATAGAGTAATAAATATGTACAAACATATATACATATATACAGGTGCTGTGGGGAAGGGAAGGAGGTAAGACGGGGGGATGGAGAGGGGGACGAGGACAGAGGTGAAGTGACTGACCCAAGGTCACGGTGGGAAGGCGGTGGAGTCATTCTTTATCCCCCAGGCCATACTGCTTCCCAAGCACATCCATTCTATAAACCTCCTTGGTCACCTGAAGTAGTTTGCTTGCACACTACAATCTCTCTATGGTGCTAGAAGAACAATGACAAGAAGAGCTCATCTCCTCCAGGAGGCCTTCCCAGACTGACCCTGCTTCCCCCCCCATCACCCCCCTCCCTCTACCCTACCCGCTTCCCTGCCTGACAGCAGTTCTGTATATTTCTACATATTTATTACTCTATTTATTTTATTAATGATGTGTATACAGTTATAATTCTATTTATTCTGATGGTATTGACGCCTTGTTTTGATGTCTGTCTCCCCCCTTCTAGACTACGAGCCCATTGTTGGGTAGGGACCGTCGCTATATGTTGCCGATTTGTACTTTCCAAGCGCTTAGTACATTGCTATGCTCACAGTAAGCGCTCTATAAATATGATTGACTGACTGACTGACTGACTGACTGACTGACTGACTGAATGAATGAATGAATTTATGACTTTCCAACTCCCAAGCCTGGGCTCTAGCCACTCCACCATGCTGCTTCTCAAAGATGCTTCCAGTCCATTCATTCAGTCAATGTCATATTTATTCCTTCATTCATTCATCCAATCGTATTTATTGAGCACTTATTGTGTGCAGAGCACTGTACTAAGCGCTTGGGAAGTACAAGTCAGCAATATATAGAGACGGTCCCTGCTCAATTTATTGAATGCTTATTGTGTGCAGAGCACTGTACTAAGTGCTTGGAAAGTACAATACAGCAATAAAGAGAGACAATTCCTGCCCACAGTGGGCTTACAGTCTGTTGGTGGGGGGAGACAGACATCAAAACAAGTAAACAGACGTCAGCATAAATAAATGTACTTATAGATATATACATAGATACATAAGTGCTGTGGGGCAGGGAGGCAGAGTAGAGTAAAGGGAGGGAGTCGGGCGATGGGGAGCAGAGGAAAAGGGGGGCTCAGTCTGGGAAGGCCTCCTGGAGGAGATGGGCCTTCAGTAGGGCTTTGAAGGTTGGAAAAGTGATTGTTTGGTGGATTTGAGGAGGAAGGGTATTCCAGGCCAGAGGTAGGAGGTAGGCCAGGGGTCGACGGCAGGACAGGTGAGAAGGAGGCCCAGTGAGGAGGGTAGTGGCGGCAGAGGAGTGGAGGGTGCGGGCTGGGCTGGAGAAGGAGAGAAGGGAGGTGAGGGAGGAGGGGGCAAGGGGATGGACAGCTTTAAAGCCAATAGGAGAAGCAGCATGGCTCAATGGAAAGATCTTGGGCTTTGGAGTCAGAGGTCATGGGTTCAAATCCCAGCTCCTCCAATTGTCAGCAGTGTGACTTTGGACAAGTCACTTAACTTCTCTGGGCCTCGGTTCCCTCATCTGCAAAATGGGGGTGAAGACTGTGAGCACCCCTGTGGGACAACCTGATCACCTTGTAACCTCCCCAGCGCTTAGAACAGTGCTTTCCACATAGTAAGCGCTTAATAAATGCCATCATCATTATTATTAATAGTGAGAAGTGATTGTTGTTGTATGCCAAGCACCGTACTGAGCGGTTCAGAGAGTACGATAGGGTTAGTCGACTGATGTCTGCCCTCAAGGAGCTTCCATTCAACTGTATGCAGAGCACTGTACTGATCACTTGGGTGAGTACGATAGGGTTAGTAGACATGATTTCAGCCTTCAACGAGCTTCCAGTCAACTGCATGCAGTGCACTGTACTGAGAGCTGGGAGAGGACAATAGAGTTAGTAGCATTAGTAATAACAATTATAATGGCACTTATTAAGCACTTACTATGTGCAAAGCACTGTTCTAAGCACTTACGGGGAGGATACAAGGTGATCAGGTTGTCCTCCATGGGATTTATAGTCTTAATCCCCATTTTCCAGATGAGGTAACTGAGGAACAAAGAAGTTAAGTGACTTGCCCAGAGTCACACAGCTGACAAGTGGTGGGGCCGGGATTTGAACCTTGACCTCTGACTCCGAAGCTCGAGCTCTTTCCACTGAGCCACTAAGAGAAGCAGGATGGCGTAGTGTTGGAACACAGGCTTGAGAGTCAAAAGGACTTGGGTTCTAATCCTGCCTCTGCCTATTGTCTGCTTTGTGACCTTGGGAAGGTCACTTCACTTCTCTAGGCCTCAGTTCCCTCATCCATCAAATAGAGATCGAAACAGACATCTTATATCATCATCAATCATATTTATTGAGCGCTTACTGTGTGCAGAGCACTGTACTAAGTGCTTGGGAAGTACTAATTGGCAACATATATCTTATATATATATATATATATTTAATATATATATGAAGAAATATATATGAGAAGAAATATATACAGAGAATATATATTCACATATATTCATTTAAAGAAATAAATGAATGAATGAATGAACAAATGATAAATAGTGCCTCATTTAAAAACAATAAAGATAATATTGATAACAATGGTATTTTTTTACTGCTTTCAATTTACCAACTATGGCCTAAGCGCTGGAGTAGATACAAAAGAATCAGAGTGAAGTGATTTAGTATGGCCTATCAGAGTGCTCGGCACACAGTAAGCGCTCAGTAAATACGATTGAATCAATGAATGATAGAGCCCAGGCCTGGGGGTTCAGGAGGACATTTGTCTGCTGTGTGACCTTGGGCAAGTCGCTTAAATTCTCTAAGCCTCAGTTTCCTCAGCAGCGAACTGGTGATTGAATACTTGTTCTCCCTCCTGTTTAGACTATGAGTCCCATGAGGAACCTGATTTTTTTTTATGGCATTGGTTAAATGCTTACCATGTGCCAGGCAGTGTGCTAAGCACTGGGGTAAATAAAAGTTAATCAGGTTGGACACAGTCCCTAGCCCACAGGGTGCTCACAGTCTTTGTCCCCATTTTACAGATGAGGCAACTGAGGCCCAGAAGAGTGAAGTGAGGTGCTCAAGGTCCCACAGCAGACAAGTGGCAGAGCTGGGATTAGAATCCAGATCCTTCTGACTCCCAGTTTTGGGCTCGAGAAGCAGCATAGCTCAGTGGAAAGAGCATGGGCTTTGGAGTCAGAGGTCACGGGTTCAAATCCCAGCTCTGCCAATTGTCAGCTGTGTGACTTTGGGCAAGTCACTTAACTTCTCTGGGCCACAGTGACCTCAACTGTAAAATGGAGATTAAGACTGTGAGCCCCCACTGGGACAATATGATTACCTTGTAACCTCTCCAGAGTTTATAATAGTGTTTTGCACATAGTAAGTGCTTAATAAATGCCATTATTATTATTATTATTATTATTACCCACTAGGCCATGCTGTGTCCCTTCACCCTGATTCTCTTGTATCTACCCCAGTGCTTAGACCAATCTTGGTACATAGCAAGCAGTTAAAAAAATACCATTTTTATCATAATTGTCATTATCATTTTTCAATAATGAAGCAGCAAGTTTGTTCATTTGTTCATTCATTTATTCATTTTTCCTGAATATTAATGTCTGTCTCCCCCACTAGACAGTGAGCTCGTTGTGGGCAGGGAATGCGTCTGTTTGCTGTTGTCCTCTCCTAAACACTTAATCCAATGCTCTGCACACAATAAGCGCTCAATAAATGTGATTGAATAAATGATGGAATGAGTGCCGAGCACTGGATTAAGTGCTTGAGAGACTGTACCTACTGAATTTTCCCTTCACTGGAGCCTGTTTTCTATAATAATAATAATGGTAAAAATAAAAATTTTGGCATTTGTTAAGCGCTTACTATGTGCGAAGCACTGTTCTAAGTGCTGGGGAGGATACAAGGTGATCACGTTGTCCCACATGGGGCTCACAGTCTTAATCCCCATTTTACAGATGAGGGAACTGAGGCTCAGAGAAGTTAAGTGACTTGCCCAAGGTCACGCAGCAGACATGTGGCGGAGAATGAGTATTTAATCCTTGTTTTTTAGATGAGGAAGCTGAGAGCCAGAGAAGTCATGTGACTTCCCCAAGGTCATACAGGGGGTCAGCCAGTCAATTGTATTTATTGAACCCTTTACTGTGTGCAGAGCGCTGAACATTCATTCATTCAATCAATCAATCGTATTTATTGAGCACTTACTGTGTGCAGAGCACTGTACTAAGCGCTTGGGAAGCACAAGTCGGCCACATATAGAGACGGTCCCTACCCAACAGCAGGCTCACGGTCTAGAAGGGGGAGACAGACAACAAAACAAACCATGTAGACAGGTGAACAAACCCATGACCTCTGACTCCTGTATATATGTATATATGTTTGTACATATTTATTATTCTATTTATTTATTTTACTTGTACATATCAATCAATCAATCAATCGTATTTATTGAGCGCTTACTATGTGCAGAGCACTGTACTAAGCGCTTGGGAAGTACAAATTGGCATCACATAGAGACAGTCCCTACCCAACAGTGGGCTTACAGTCTAAAAGGGGGAGACAGAGAACAGAACCAAACATACCAACAAAATAAAATAAGTAGGATAGAAATGTACAAGTAAAATAAATAAATAAATAAATAAATAGAGTAATAAATATGTACAACCATATATACATATATACAGGTGCTGTGGGGAAGGGAAGGAGGTAAGACGGGGGGATGGAGAGGGGGACGAGGGGGAGAGGAAAGAAGGGGCTCACTCTGGGAAGGCCTCCTGGAGGAGGTGAGCTCTCAGCAGGGCCTTGAAGGGAGGAAGAGAGCTAGCGCGGTGGATGGGCAGAGGGAGGGCATTCCAGGCCCGGGGGATGACATGGGCCGGGGGTCGATGGTGGGACAGGCGAGAGTGAGGTACGGTGAGGAGATTAGTGGTGGAGGAGCGGAGAGTGCGGGCTGGGCAGTAGAAGGAGAGAAGGGAGGTGAGGTAGGAGGGGGCAAGGTGATGGACAGCCTTGAAGCCCAGGGTGAGGAGTTTCTGCCTGATGCGCAGATTGATCGGTAGCCATTGGAGGTTTTTGAGGAGGGGAGTAATATGTCCAGAGCGTTTCTGGACAAAGATAATCCGGGCAGCATCATGAAGTATGGATTGAAGTGGAGAGAGACACGAGGATGGGAGATCAGAGAGAAGGCTAGTGCAGTAGTCCAGACGGGATAGGATGAGAGCTTGAATTAGCAGGGTAGCGGTTTGGATGGAGAGGAAAGGGAGGATCTTGGCAATGTTGCGGAGCTGAGACCGGCAGGTTTTGGTGACGGCTTGGATGTGAGAGGTGAATGAGAGAGCGGAGTCGAGGACGACACCAAGGTTGCGGGCTTGTGAGACGGGAAGGATGGTAGTGCCGTCAACAGAGATGGGAAAGTCAGGGAGAGGACAAGGTTTGGGAGGGAAGACAAGGAGCTCAGTCTTCGACATGTTGAGCTTTAGGTGGCGGGCAGACATCCAGATGGAGATGTCCTGAAGGCAGGAGGAGATGCGAGCCTGGAGGGAGGGGGAGAGAGCAGGGGCAGAGATGTAGATCTGGGTGTCATCAGCGTAGAGATGATAGTTGAAGCCGTGGGAGTGAATGAGGTCACCAAGGGAGTGCATGTAGATCGAGAACAGAAGGGGACCAAGCACTGAACCTTGGGGAACCCCCACAGTAAGAGGATGGGAGGGGGAGGAGGAGCCTGCAAAAGAGACTGAGAAAGAACGACCGGAGAGATAAGAGGAGAACCAGGAGAAGACGGAGTCTGTGAAGCCAAGGTCAGATAACGTGTTGAGGAGAAGGGGGTGGTCCACAGTGTCAACGGCAGCTGAGAGGTCGAGGAGGATTAGGACAGAGTATGAGCCGTTGGATTTGGCAAGCAGGAGGTCATTGGTGACCTTTGAGAGTGCAGTTTCCGTGGAATGAAGGGGACGGAAGCCAGACTGGAGGGGGTCGAGGAGAGAGTTGTTGTTGAGGAATTCTAGGCAGCACGTGTAGACAACTCGTTCAAGGAGTTTGGAAAGGAATGGTAGGAGGGATATGGGACGATAACTAGAAGGTGAGGTGGGGTCAAGAGAGGGTTTTTTTAGGATGGGAGAGACATGGGCATGTTTGAAGGCAGAGGGGAAGGAACCAGTGGAGAGTGAGCGGTTGAAGATGGAAGTTAAGGAGGGGAGAAGGGATGGAGCGAGAGATTTCATAAGATGAGAGGGAATGGGGTCAGAAGCACAGGTGGCCGGAGTAGCACTTGAGAGGAGGGAGGAGAGTTCCTCTGAGGATACCGCTGGGAAGGATGGGAGAGTAGCAGAGAGTGTTGAGAGCCGGGGGCTTGGAGAAAGGGGGGAAGAGACTTTGGGGAGGTCGGACCTGATGGATTTAATTTTGTTAATGAAGTAGGAGGCCAGATCGTTGGGGGTGAGGGAAGGAGGAGGGGGAGGAACCGGGGGCCTGAGAAGGGAGTTGAATGTACGGAAGAGCTGGCGGGGGTGATGGGCATGGGTGTCAATAAGGGAGGGGAAATAGTTTTGTCTGGCAGAAGAGAGGGCTGAGTTAAGGCAGGAAAGGATAAACTTGAAGTGAACGAGGTTGGCATGGTGTTTAGACTTTCGCCAGCAGCGTTCGGCAGCTCGAGCATAAGAGCGAAGGAGGCGGACAGTGGCAGTGATCCAGGGCTGTGGGTTAGTGGTGCGAGAGCGGCGAAGGGAAAGGGGAGCGAGCGAGTCTAGCTGAGTAGAAAGGGTAGAGTTGAGAGCAGTAATCTGATCATCAAGACTGGGTAGAGAGGAGAGGGCGGCGAGGTGGGGTGTGAGGCGCTCCGAAAGATCTATTCTATATATTTTATTTTGTTAATATGTTTGGTTTTGTTCTCTATCTCCCCCTTTGAGACTGTGAGCCCACTGTTGGGTAGGGACTGTCGCTGTATGTTGCCAACTTGTACTTCCCAAGCGCTTAGTACAGTGCTCTGCACACAGTAAGTGCTCAATAAATACGATTGATTGATTGATTGATTGATTGATTGACTCCCAAGACCGTGCTCTTTCCCCGGAGCCACGCTGCTTCTCTAATACAGTGCTCTGCACATAGTAAGCGCTCAATAAATACGATTGATGATACCGATTCTCTAATTCTCTAGTACCAACAAGTTTTCTGATAGACCTTAAGCTGGGTGTCGGCAGGGAATGTGTCCATTTATTGCTGTCCTCTCCCAAGCGCTTAGTCCAGTGCTCTGCACATAGGAAGTGCTCAGTAAGTACGACCAAATGAATGATAGGAGCCAGCATAATCTAACTTTGTTTCCCCGGGGATTCTAGCCTTTCCTCTCGTTGGAGAGCTTCCTGGTGACCAGCTTCTCGGAGTCCGGGGAGGTCAGAGTGACCGTACAAGCCTCTTGTGGAAACACCATGCTCCAGGATTCCAAAATCATCAGGGTTTTGGGTGAGTCCTTTTTTTGCTCCTTTGCTCTTCCTCTTGTCTTTTTTTTTATTCGTTTGTTTTTATGGTATTTACTAAGCGCTTAGAATGGGCCAGGCACTGTACTGAACCTGTACAGGAGGCCGTCCCAGATTGAGTCCCCTTTCTCCTCTCCTCCTCCCCATCCCCCCGGCCCTACCTCCTTCCCTTCCCCACAACACCTGTATATATGTATATATATTATACATATATAATATAAATATTACTCTATTTATACATTTTACTTGCACATATTTATTCTATTTATTTTGTTCTGTTAATATGTTTTGTTTTGTTCTCTGTCTCCCCCTTCTAGACTGTGAGCCCACTTTTGGGTAGGGACCGTCTCTATATGTTGCCAACTTGTACTTCCCAAGCGCTTAGTATAGTGCTCTGCACACAGTAAGCGCTCAATAAATACGACTGAATGAATGAATGAATGAATATGTCTGTACATATTTATTACTCTATTTATTCATTTATTTTACTTGTACATATTTATTCTATTTATTTTATTTTGTTAATATATTCTGTTTTGTTTTGTTATCTGTCTTCCCCTTCTAGACTGTGAGCCTGCTGTTGGGTAGGGACCGTCTCTATATGTTGCCAACTTGTACTTCCCAAGCGCTTAGTACAGTGCTCTGCACACAGTAAGCACTCAATAAATACGATTTAATGAATGAATGAATGGATACTGAGCACTAGGATAGAGAATAATAATAATTAAAATATTTGTTAAGCATTTACTATGTGCTAGGCTCTGTACTAAGCCTGAGCTGTATACAAGCAAATCAGTTGGACATAACCTGTTGGCCTGTCCCGTATAGGCTCACAGTCTTAATCCCCATTTTACAGATGAGGTAACTGAGGCCCAGAGAAGTAAAGTGACCCGGCCTAGTCCACACAGCAAACAAGTAGCAGAGCCGAGATTAGAACCCAGGACCTGATTTCCAGGCCCTTGCTCTACCCACTATGCCTGCTTACACAATCTAATTATGTTGGACAGTCCCCAATCTCTGTCCCACATGGGGCTCACAGTCTTCATCCCTATTTTACAGATGAGGTCACTGAGGCCCAGAGAAATGAAATGAGTTTCCCAAGGTCACCCAGCAGAAAAGTAGAGAAGCAGCGTGACTCAGTGGAAAGAGCCTGGGCTTTGGAGTCAGAAGTCATGGGTTCAAATCCGGGCTCCGCCACTTGTCAGCTGTGTGACTTCAGGCAAGTCACTTAACTTCTCTGGGCCTCAGTTCCCTCATCTGTAAGATCGGGGTTAAGACTGTGAGCCCCCCCATGGGACAACCTGATCACCTTGTAACCTCCCCAGTGCTTAGAACAGGGCTTTGCACACAATAAGTGCTTAATAAATGTCATTATTATTATTATTATTATTATTATTATTATTATCATTAGGTAGCAGAGCTGGAATGAGAAGGCAGGTCCTTCTGACTCCCAAGCTGGAGTTCAATCCTCTAGGCAGTGTGGCAAAAAGTATCGGCCTTGGGAGTCAGAGGACTTGGGTTCTAATCCAGCTCCACTACTCATCTGCTCTGTGGCCTGGGGCAAGCCACTTCACTTCTCTGTGCCTCAGTAACCTCATCTGTAAATTGAGGATTAAAACTGTGAGCCCCAAGTGGGACAACCTGATTACCCTGTATCTACCCCAGTACTTGCAACAGTGCTTGGTACATAGTAAGTGCTTAACAAATACCATAATAATAATAATAGGCAGCGCCCCTTCTCACATTATCCCATTAAACTGCAAATGAAGACTCCCTAAATTGGCTGTAGCTCCTCTCATAATAATAATGAGAGAAGCTGCATGGCTCAGTGGAAAGAGCACGGGCTTTGGAGTCAGAGGTCATGGGTTCAAATCCCGGCTCTGGCAACTGTCAGCTGTGTGACTTTGGACAAGTCACTTAACTTCTCTGTGTCTCAGTTACCTCATCGGTAAAATGGGGATTAAGATTGTGAGCCCCATGTGGGACAACCTGATCACCTTGTAACCTCCCCAGTGCTTAGAACAGTGCTTTGCATATAGTAAGCACTTCATAAATACCATTAAAATAATAATAATAATAATGCTGGCATTTATTAAGCACTTACTATGTACAAACAGCACTGTTCTAAGCGATCATACACGGAGCAGTGCACATATTCATAAAGAGAGAGGTGCTCTTCCTTTCTGAAATCATTCAGTCATATTTATTGAGCACTTACTGTGTGCAGAATACTGTACTAAGCACTTGGGGTGTACACTACAACAGAGTTGGAAGACACATGCTCTATCAACAAGAAGCTTAGTCTAGGGGGGAGACACACATTGCTAGAAATAAATGAATTACAGATATGGACATGAATGTTGTGTGGTTAGGGGGCAAGGGGCGGTGAATAAAGGAGCAAATGAGGGGGATAGAGAAGGGGGGAAGAAGAAAGGAGGGGATTAATCAGGGAAGGCCTCTTGGAGGAGATGGGCCTTCAATAAGGCTAGGAAGGTGGGGAGAGTCATCGCTTGTTGGATTTGAGGAGGGAGGGCATTCCAGGCCAGAGGCAGGACGGGGACATAAGGTTGGGGGCGAAGTAGTGAAGATTGAAGTACAGTGAGAAGGTTAGCTTTAGAGGAGTGAAGTAAGTTGGCTGGGTTATAGTAGGAGAGCAGCGAGGTGAGTTCGGAGGGGGCAAGGGGATGGATGGCTTTAAAGCCGATGGTGAGGAGTTTCTGTTTGATGCAGAGGTGGATGGGCAACCACTGGAGGTTCGTGAAGAGCGGCGAAACATGAACTGAATGTTTTCATTAAAAAAATAATCTGGGCAACGGTGTGAAGAAGGGACTGGAGTGGGGAGAGACAGGACACTGGGAGTTCAGCGATGAGGCTGATACAGTAATCAGGGTGGGATCGGATGAGTGACTGGATTAACGTGGTAGCAGTTTGGATGGAGAGGAAAGGGTGGATTTTTGCGAGGTTGGAAAGGTGGAACCGATAGGATTCAGCGATGGATTAAATATGTATGTTGAATGAGAGAGAGGAGTCAAGGGTAACGCCAAGGTTTTCTGAGGCCGGAAGGATGGTGATGCCGTCTATAGTGATGGGAAAGTCAAGGGGAGGACAGCGTTTGGGTGGGAAGATAAGGAGCTCTGTTTCGGATATGTGAAGCTTAAGGTGACGGGAGGACATCCAAGTAAAGATGTCTTGAAGGCAGGAGGAGATGTGAGACCACAGAAGACAGAGGCCAGGCCCTTCCTCCTAAATGGGTTTAGACGTGGATGAGAAAGCCAAGAAATCCTTGGTCTATTAGGTATGTGTAAAAAACTACCTTACCTGCACTAATGCAGGTAGAGAAGCAATGTGGCTCAGTGGAAAGAGCCTGGGTTTTGGAGTCTGTGGTCACAGGTTCAAATCCTGGCTCCGCCAATTGCCAGCTGTGTGACTTTGGGCAAGTCATTCCACTTCTCTGTGCCTCAGTGACCTCATCTGTAAAATGGGGATTGACTGTGAGCCCCCCAAGGGACAACCTGATCACTTCGTATCCCCCCCAGCGCTTAGTACAGTGCTTTGCACATAGTAAGTGCTTAATAAATGCCATTATTGTTATTATTATTATTATTAATGATTATGCTCTTAAGAATACTAATTGTGCGGGTTAAGCACCTACTATGTGCCAAGCACTGTACTAAGCACTGTACTAAGCACTGGGGTAGATACAAGATAATCAGGTTGGACACAGTCCCGGTCCCATATGGGGCTCATAGTCTAAAGGAAGGGAGAATGCAAATTTAATCCTTGCTTTTTAGATGAAGAACCTGAGAGCCAGAGAAGTCACGTGACTTCCTCAAGATCACACAGCACAACCGTCGGTTAACCGTATTTATTGAGCCCTTACTGTGTGCAGAGCGCTGAAATGTTTGGTAGAGTACAATAGAACAATAAACAGACAATTCCTTGCCACAATAAGCTTACGGTCTAGAGAGAAGGACAGACATTAATAGTGGCAGAGCTGGGATTAGAACACGAATCTCCTATTTCTGTGCTTTTCCCACTAGGCATTGGATGTTCGCATTTTCCCCCCAAAATCACATTTTTTCCTGAAATCCCCTCTTGGAGAAAGACCTCAGGCCCAGGCTCTGGCCATCTCTTTAGTTTGGCTTAATGGATAAAGCCCGGACCTGAGAGTCAGAAGGACCTGGGTTCTAATCCCGACTCCCCCACATGTCTGCTGTTTGACCTTGGGCAAGTCATTTAACTTTTCTCCGTCACCTCGACTGTAAAATGGGGATTAAGAGTGTGAGGCCCAAGTGGGACAGGGGACTCCCAGGCCCATCTAGATAGACAACTGTAGTTTTCATTGAGAAAAAAAAAGCAAAAAAAAAACCCACAGAAAGAATAATTCCAATTAATGAGAATTCTGTGGAATTTAAGAGTTGATGAAAAAACTATCTCATTGAACCTAGCTGGGCCATTATGTTAATTCAGACATTGATAATCCCCTCCTTTCTCTTTTATCACCTCATCTTTCCCTTTCCCTCTTCTCTTTCTTCTCTTTACTCATTTTTTCAATCTTTCACCTCCTCTTTTTTTTGTTCTCTCTTCTCTTTCTCCTCTTTACTCGTTTTTTTCAATCTCCCACCTCCTCGTTGTTTTGTTTCTCTCTTCTCTTTCTCCTCTTTACTCATTTTTCCAATCTTCTATCTCCTCCTTGTTCTGTTTCTCTCTTCTCTTTCTCCTCTTTACTCATTTTTTCAATCTCCCACCTCTCCTTTTTTTTTTGTTTCTCTCTTCTCTTTCTCCTCTTTACTCATTTTTTCAATCTTCTACCTCCTCCTTTTTGTGGTATTTGTTAAGCACTTACTATGTGCCCGGCACTATACTTTGCCCTGGAGTAGATACAAATTAATCAGGTCAGACATCCGTGTCCCACATGTGGCTCACAGTCTTAACCCCCATTTTACAGCTGAGGGAACTGAAGCCACAGAGAAGTGAGGTGACTGACCCAAGGTCACACAGCAGACACGTGGCGGAGCCGGAATTAGAACCCAGGTCCTGTCTCTCCACCTTTAACTCTCTTTCTCTTTCATCGGGCTTTTCAGAAGCGGAGCTTTGCCTCATGTTTCTGAAGGCCATGAACACTTGACATTTTATTTGAAAACAACAGGAAGGGCCAAAGAGGTTCAGCCTCAAAATGGAAACCCAACTGTCTGACTTCTGGAAAATCAGGCTTGCTCGTTGGTGCAGGAGCAAACAAGTCTCCTGAGTCTAGTGTGGAACTAAGTGGCCCTTAATTGATGTCTGTTTACTTTGCTGACCACGTTTAAATTGCTGAACAAGTAAACTGGGAAGTTTGACAGATTTAACGTGACAGCTGCATTATTTACAGTTGGATGCATGCTGTCAAATCAGGAATTGGGCTCTTATCAAAAGAGATGTGTGAAAACTATCTCCAAGCTTGGAGTGAAAATTAAAAAAAAATGAACAAAAAAAGCAAAGCCCATCCTTTTTCTCCTCCTGAATATCCCCTGTCAAACAGGTCTGTCATTCTCCCGTCTAGAAGGGAGCTTGTTGACGTTATGCTGATCTGAAAATGAAATCAAAGTGATGGCTGAAAAGAGCAAATGAACTTGTTTACAGGTTGGCTGCTGATACATAAGGGCATTTTTCTAAATGAGATGGATTTCAGCTCAAATCACCGGCGTTCTTTGAGGCTGGGAATAAAGGCAACCCGGTTAGCTGTACTGATCATCTGACTTCCTCTTCCCCTTCGGTTATTCTGCGCTTGTTGTCCATGTTGGCTGCTCCCAATTTAGAGAGCCCAAAGAAGATGGAAGCCCAAGTAATAATTTGCATGCAAATGTGAATCTTCTTTTAGCTGCTTTACAGGGCTTGGTAGAATCATCCAAGTGGGACAAAGGGTTCATCCCAGTGCTTGGCATTCCAGGCTAGTGGAGTGATGATGATGATGATGATAATGGTATTTGTTGAGCGCTTACTATATGCAAAGCACTGTTCTAAGCGCTGGGGGGATACAAGGTGATCAGGTTGTCCCTCGTGGGGCTCACAGTCTTAATTCCCATTTTACAGATGAGGTAACTGAGGCACAGAGAAGTTAAGTGACTTGCCCAAAGTCACGCAGCCGATAAGTGGCGGAGTCAGGATTAGAACTCTTGACCTCTGACTCCCAAGCCCATGCTCTTTCCACTGAGCCACGCTGCTTCCCTATGTTCCAAGCACTGTTCAATTGATCAGTTGATCAATGGAATGCAGTAAATGAAATTATACAAAGGAGTCCCAATAAAAGTATAGACATATCCAAGTGCTGATGAAAGGAAGAAACTACCTGCATCCTCTGGAAAAGCTAAAAAAGTCCACCCTTGCACCAGGTAACAGATAATAAGCATTTAGTGTGGTGCTCTGCACACAGTAAGTGCTCAATAAATGTGATTGAATGAATGAGACCTGTCTGCCTCATTTCAACCTGCCTTCAAAGAGTTTTATTACAGAGGCTATTTAGACTGTTGATCCCTGGGCGGAACATGAGAAGCAGCATGGCACAGTGGCTCCAGCCTGGGCATGTGAGTCAGAAGGATGTGAGTTCTAATCCCAGTTCTGCCTCTTGTCTGCTTTGTGACCCTGGGCAAGTCACTTCACTTCTCTGGGCCTCAAAGGTGGATTTCCCTTATCTGCAAAATGGGGATGGAGACTGTGAGCCCCATGTGGGACAGGGACTGGTATCCACTGCAGCTCTTAGTGTGTGGCACATGGTAAACATTCAACAAATACCATTATTATTATTATTATCACTGTTTATGTAAACTCGCTGTGGTCCAGGATTGTCTCTCTTTATTGCTGAATTGTACTTTCCAAGCACTTAGTACAGTGCTCTGCAAACTGTAAGCTCTTAATAAATGTGATTGAATGAATGAATGGGTCTGCTCATTATTCTGTGTACTCTCCCAAGCTCTTAGTACAGTGCTCTTCACACAGTAAGCATTTAGTAAATATGATTGAATGAATGAAGGAATATTTATTGAGCACCTATGAGATGCAATGCACTGTATAAAGTGTTTGGGGGGAAGAAATGGACTCAATCAGTGGTACGTGTTGAGCATTTTGCTGTATGCAGAGCACTGAACTAAGTGTTTGGGAGAGTATAAATAAGTTCCCCATTCCCTGCCCACAAGGAACTTTCACCTGTAGTTTAAAATGAGGTTATTGTCGGGCTTTTTGTTTTCCACTGGGATGTAGCCTCCCTAAATAAACAATTCTACAACCAAATAGGTGGAAGAGGGTGAAGGAATGACATTTCAAAATGGAAACATCCGTGATTGGGGTATTTTCGCCATCTACAAACTACTAGAAGTTCCTGCCGCTCTGAGCGTTCAGACATGTTTCTCTTCTTTTTCCAGATCAATTCCAAGTCCTGCCTCTGACGTTCACCAAACACCTGGACATGTACAACCCCAACATCCCAGAGTGGAGAAAAGACATCGGACAAGTCGTCTCCCGCCTTCTGTCAAAGGTGAATTTGCCCGTAGCAGTGGTTGTAGAAGTTGTCATGGGAGCAGTCACTGTAGTAGCAGTCTCATAATAATAATAGTAATAATGATGACATTTATTAAGTGCTTACTATGTGCAGAGCACTGTTCTAAGTGCTGGGGAGGTTACAAGGTGTTCAGGTTGTCCCATGGGGGGCTCACAGTTTTAATCCCCATTTTACAGATGAGGTAACTGAGGCCCAGAGAAGTTAAGTGATTTGCCCAATGTCACGCAGCTGACAACTGACAAAGCCGGGATTTGAACCCATAACCTCTGACTCCAAAGCCCGGGCTCTTTCCACTGAGCCACGCTGCTTCTCATAGTAGTTGTTGTCACAGTAATCACCATCATGGTAACAGTAGCTGCTGTAGAAGTTATCACAGTAGATGTCCCATGGTAGTTGTCAAATCCCCTTCTTCCTCTCCCCCTTCCCACCCCCCTGCCCTACCTCCTTCCCCTCCCCAGAGCACCTGTATATATGTTTGTACAGATTTATTACTCTATTTTACTTGTACATATTTACTATTCTATTTATTTCATTTTGTTAATATGTTTTGTTCTGTTGTCTGTCTCCCCCTCCTAGACTGTGAGCCCGTTGTTGGGTAGGGACCGTCTCTATATGTTCCCAACTTGTACTTCCCAAGCGCTTAGTACAGTGCTCTGCGCACAGTAAGCGCTCAATAAGTACGATTAAATGAATGAATGAACAGTAGCTGTCATAGTAGAAGTCATCATCATAATAGTAGTTATAGTAACAGTAGCTCTCATAGTAGAAGTTGTCATAGAAGAAGTGGTTAGTGTAGAAGTGACCATAATATTGATAGTTGTCATAATAATATTATTATTATTATAGTATTTATAATACTAGAGTATTATAGTAGTATTTATAATACTATATTATTATATTATGATATAGTATATTATAGTATTTGTTAAGCATTTACTATGTGCCGAGTACTGTTCTAAGCGCTGAGGTAGATACAGGGTCATCAGGTTGTCCCACGTGAGGTTCACAGTTTTAATCCCATTTGACAGATGAGGTAAATGAGGCACAGAGAAGTGAAGCAACCTGCCCAATGTTACACAGCAGACAAATGGTGGAGGTGCATTAGAACCCACATCCTCTGACTCCCAAGCCTGTGCTCTTATCATTAGGCCGTGCTTCTTCTCTAATAGTAATAATAATTGTGGTTTTTGTTAAGAGCTTTCTATGTGCTGGACAGTGTACTAAGCGCTGAGGTAGTTGCAAACAAATCGGGTCAGACATAGTCCCTGTCCCACATGGGGCTCTCAGTCTTAATGCCCAGTAGTAATAATCTTCACAGCATGGCTTAGTGGAAAGAGCCCGGGTTTGGGAGTCAGAGGTCATGGGTTCGAATCCCGGCTCCGCCACTTGTCAGCTGTGTGACTTTGGGCAAGTCACTTAACTTCTCTGGGCCTCAGTTCCCTCATCTGTACAATGGGGATGAAGACTGTGAGCCCCAAGTGGGACAACCTGAATACCTTGTATCTCCCCCAGTGCTTAGAACAGTGCTTGGCACACAGTAAGCGCTTAACAAATACCAAAATTATTATTATTATTATTATTAGTGGATAGAGCATGGGCCTGGGTTCACTCATTCATTCATTCAATTGTATTTATTGAGCACTTACTGTGTGGAGAGCACTGTACTAAGCGCTTGGGAAGTACAAGTTGGCAACATATAGAGATGGTCTCTACCCAAAAACGGGCTCACAGTCTCGAAAATTAATTACTTCATTTTATAATGCATAAAAACCACTGGAGGCTTTGGAGCAGTGGGGAGAAGTGGATTGAATGTTGCTGTTTTTAGAAAAATGATCCAAGCAGAAGTCTGTCTCCCCCTCTTCTAGACTGTGAGCCCATTGTAGGCAGGGATTGTCTCTATTGCTGAATTGTACTTCCCAAGCTCTTAGTACAGTGCTCTTCATACAGTAAGTGCTCAATAAGTGCAATTGAATGAATGAATGAATGAATTGAATGAATGAAATGATTGAATGAATGAATGAATATGGACTGTAGTAATAGTAATGATAATGATGGCATTTATTAAGCGCTTACTATGTGCAAAGCACTGTTGTAAGCGCCGGGGAGGTTACATGGTGATCAGGTTGTCCCACAGGGGGCTCACAGTCTTAATGCCCATTTTAAAGATGAGGTAACTGAGGCAAAGAGAAGTTAAGTTCATTCAGTCGTATTCATTGAGCGCTTACTGTGTGCAGAGCACTGTATTAAGCGAATGAGACAGCAGGTCTAGACGACTCTCTCAAGGTGATTGGGGAGAAATGGTAGAAGGGAGGTGAGGCGATAACTGGAGGTTTCTATGGGGTCAAGAGGAGGGGAGGGTTTAGGATAGGAGAGACATGAGCGTGTTTGGAAAGAGTGGGGAAAAAGCCAGAGGAAAGAGAGTGGTTGAAGATGGTCGTCAGGGAGGGAAGAAAGGATGAGGAAAGTGTTTTGATACACTATGAAATAATAATGATGGTATTTGTTAAGTGCTTACTATGTGCAAAGCACTGTTCTAAGCGCTGAAGGATGGGGTCAAATGCACAGGGGGAGTGGGTCAAGTTTCAAAGGAAGCAGGTCTCCTCGTAGGATGCTGCTGGGTAAATCGGGAAGGTTGAAGAGATATCAGGAGGAGAGAGAGACTGGAGAGAAGGAGAAGAGCAGGAGAAGCAGCATGGCGTAATGGCTAGAGCCCAGGGAGTCAGAAGGTCATGGGTTCTAATCCCAGCTCTGCCACTTTTCTGCTGTGTGACCTCGGACAAGTCATTTCATGTCTCCGTGCCTCTGTTACCTCATCTATACAATGGGGATTGAGACTGTGAGTCCCACATGGAGCAGGGACTGTGTCTGACCCCATTTGCTTGTATCCAGCACTTAGTACGATGTCTGGCACGTAGTAAGCGCTTAACAAACACCCTAATTATTATTATTATTGATAAGAGATTTTAGGGAGGTCGTGCCTGATGGATTCAATTTTATTAATAGAGCAGCGTGGCTCAGTGGAAAGAGCACGGGCTGTGGAGTTGGAGGTCATGGGTTCAAATCCCTGCTCCGCCAATTGTCAGCTGTGTGACTTTGGGCAAGTTACTTGGCTTTTCTGGGCCTCAGTTACCTCATCTGTAAAATGGAGATTAAGACTATGAGCCCCCACGTGGGACAACCTGATCACCTTGTAACCTCCCCAGCGCTTAGAACAGTGCTTTGCACATAGTAAATGCTTAATAAATGCCATCATTATTATTGTTATTGATAGATTTTAGGGAGGTTATGCCTGATGGATTCAATGTTATTAATAGAAGCAGCATGGCTCAGTGGAAAGAGCACGGGCTTTGGAGGCAGAGGTCATGGGTTCAAATCCTGGCTCCACCAATTGTCAGCTGGATGACTTTGGGCAAGTCACTTTACTTCTCTGGACCTCAGTTACCTCATCTGTAAAATGGGGATTAAGACTGTGAGCCCCCCGTGGGACAACCTGATCACCTTGTAACCTCCCCAGTGCTTAGAACAGTGCTTTGCACATAGTAAGTGCTTAATACATGCTATTATTATTTATAAAGTATGCAGCCAGGTCATTCATGGAAAGAGTTGAGGGGCTGGAGGAATGGGATTTTTGAGAAGGGAGTTAAAAATCTGGAACACCTGTCACAGGCAATGAGTATGGGAGGCTATAAGGATGGAGAAATATTGCTGTCAGGCAGAGGAGAGGGCAGAGTTAAAGCAGGTGAGGATGAAATGTGGTGGATAAGGTTGGAAGGAAATCTGGAATTCATTCAACCATATTTATTGAGTGTTTACTGTGTACAGAGCACTGTACTAAGCGCTTGGGAAGTACAAGTTGGCAACATATAGAGACGGTCTCTAGACAACAACAGGCTCACAGCTCGATACCAGGGCCAGAAGAGGCAGTCCGTGGGGGCGATCGAGGGGTGCATGTTAATGAAATGAGATGGCGCAGAGGGATGGGGGAACAAAGGTGTTGATTTGTCTCTGGCCACCCTTCTCCTGTCCCAGGCTCCACTGTGATCCTCGGGAAAGCCAGCTAACCACTGACCCTCAACTTCAAGGCTGTCCATCCCCTTGCCCCCTCCTACCTCACATCCCTTCTCTCCTTCTCCAGCCCACCCCGCACCCTCCGCTCCTCTGCCACTAATCTCCTCACTGTTAGGCCTCATTCTCGCCTGTCCCGCCATCGACCCCCGGCCCACGTCATCCCCCTGGCCTGGAATGCCCTCCCTCCGCCCATCCGCCAAGCTAGCTCTCTTCCTCCCTTCAAGGCCCTACTGAGAGCTCACCTCCTCCAGGAGGCCTTCCCACACTGAGCCCCCTCCTTCCTCTCCCCCTCCTCCCCATCCCCCCGCCTTACCTCCTTCCCCTCCCCACAGCACCTGTATATATGTATATATGTTTGTACGTATTTATTACTCTATTTAATTATTTATTTGTACATATTTATTCTATTTATTTTATTTTGTTAATATATTTTGTTTTGTTTTCTGTCTCCCCCTTCTAGACTGTGAGCCCACTTTTGGGTAGGGACCGTCTCTATGTGTTGCCAACTTGTACTTCCCAAGCACTTAGTACAGTGCTCTGCACACAGTAAGCACTCAATAAATATGATTGATTGAATGAATCAATGAATGACCCGGCCCTGAAATTCCCGATTTTCCACAGGTAACGGGTATTCCCGAAGAATCTCTGGTGACTGTGGTGAAACCAGGTCTACCCACCACAGCCACCTTGTATGTGCTCCTCCCACCGCCCTCACCCAAGAGGAAACGGAGTGTGCCCGGTGATAAGGTAATACCTCAGGTGGGTAAGAATTTGAGACACTCAGAATCTGGACGGGTGACTGTCGGTGGCGGCGGATCACAAGCTGGGTTGGGATGTATCCCCCAGCTCAATTAAGATGTGTGACCCTTGTGTGATGATGATGATGGTGGTATTTGTTAAGCTTACTATGTGCAAAGCACTGTTGAGAAGCAGCATGGCTCAGTGGAAAAAGCCCGGGCTTTGGAGTCAGAGGTCATGGATTCAAATCCCGGCTCCACCAATTGTCAGCTGTGTGACTTTGGGCAAGTCACTTCACTGCTCTGTGCCTCAGTCACCTCATCTGGAAAATGGGGATTAAGACTGTGAGCCCCCCTGGGGACAACCTGATCACCTTGTAACCTCCCCAGTGCTTAGAACAGTGCTTTGCACATAGTAAGTGCTTAATAAATGCCATCATTATTATGATTATTATTATTCTAAGTAATAATAATAATAATGCTAGGTAGATACAAAGTAATCAGGTTGGACACAGTCCCTGTCCCACATAGGGCTCACTGTCTTAATCTCCATTTGACAGATGAGGTAACTGAGGTGCAGAGAACTGAAGTGACTTGCCCGAAGTTGTGAAGAATATATGAGGAGGAGCCGGGATTAGAACCCATGACCTTCTGACTCCCAAGACCAGGCTCTTTCCACTAAACCATCCTGCTCTCGCTGTGTAGAGAAGCAGCCTGGCTTAATGGCTAGAGCCCAGGCCTTGGAGTCAGAAGGTCATGGGTTCTACCCCACATATATTCTGAGTGACCTTGGGTAAGTCACTTCACTTCTCTGGGCCTTGGTTACCTCATCCGGAAAATGAGGATTAAGAGTGTGAGCCCTACATGGGACTGGGACTGTGTCCAACCTGACTACTTTGCATGTCCCCCAGCGCTCAGAACAGTGTTTGGCACAGAGTAAGCACTTAACATTAACCATAATTATTATTACTGTGCGTGAAGTTGGAAGTTGAGCACTCTTGGACGAAGCATCAATTTTTGGAAAGTAAAGAGTGCAGGGCATTCGGTTGTATCGGATGTCATTCTGCTTAAAGGCGTTACGTCTTGTCCTCCCCTCTCTTTCTATCTGTCTCTATCTCTCCCTCGTGTTAAATTCACAGAGGTGTCTTCTGCAAGTACGAAGAGCATCTAAATCTGCTTATGGATTTATCCATACCTCCTTTATGTGAACCTGAAAGGAGATAGGCCATTTAAGGTTAATCAGTGCACAATGTTTATAGAGAGGACCTCTATGAGCACTGTACTAAGCTCTTGGGAAAGAACTCCAGTTAAACACAGCCCCCACCCTCAAGGAGTTGACAATCCCGTGGGGGAGACAGACACTGAAATTTATTCTGTAGGGGGGAAGTAATAGAGTATAAAGATATGTTTGTAACTGCTACTGGGGGCAAGTAATGAGTGGCCAAAAGCTTAAGGAAAGCTGAGAGAATATGGAGTTAAGTTGGCAATTTATTCAATAAAGCATGGGCTCTCATAATAATGATAATGCTATTTGTTAAGTCGTTGCTATGTACCAAGTGCTGTGCTATGTTCTGGAGTCATAATTAATAATGATGGCATTTATTAAGCGCTTACTATATGCAAAGCACTGTTCTAAGCACTGGGGAGGTTACAAGGTGATCAGGTTGTCCCACTGGGGGCTCGCAGTCTTAATCCCCATTTTACAGATGAGGTAACTGAGGCACAGAGAAGTGAAGTGACTTGCCCAAAGTCACACAGCTGACAACTGGCAGAGGCAGGGTTTGAACTCACGACCTCTGACTCCAAAGCCCGTGCTCTTTCCACTGAGCCACGCTGCTTCTCTGAGTATCTGAGTAGATATGAGGTAATAACATTGGAAGCAGTCTCTGTCCTACATGAGGCTGAAAACCTACGTAGCAAGGATAGGATTTAATCCCGATTTTACAAATTAACCTCTGTCTCCCTCTCGATGGTAAGCTCATTATAGGGCAGGGAACATGTGCACTAATCCTGTTGTATTGTACCGTCCCAAGTGCTTAATACAGTGCTCTGCACATAGTGAGTGCTCAATAAATATGATTGACTGATTGAGCAAACTGCGGTCCAGAGAAGTGAAGTGACTTGTCCAAGGTCACACAACAGACAAGTGGCAGAGCCGGGATGAGAACCCAAGTCCTCTGATTCCCAGGCATAGGTTCTTTCCTCTAGCCACACTACTTTCAAAAGCTTTTCTTATCATTTATCTCTCCCTTCTAGACTTTGAGCCCATTGTTGGGTAGGGACCGTCTCTATATGTTGCCGACTTGTACTTCCCAAGAGCTTAGTACAGTGCTCTGCACACAGTAAGCACTCAATAAATACATTTGAATGGATGAATGAATGAATAGTCCTCACTGCATTGCTGAGAGAGAAGAGGAAGGTTGTTAGGTAGTCCTGTTTAATAAATGGGTAAACTGAGGACTAGACTAGATAAGCCACTTGTCCAAGAAAACCCACAGGTAGTCCTGATTGTACCCTTAGCCCTCAATGTGCTGAGTACAGTGTTCTGTGCACAGTAAGTGCTCAATAAATATGACAGAATGAAGGAATGAATGAATATCTTGCATTGGTGAAGGGAACGATGTTTCGAGTGAAACTGTAGATCATAAGCTCGTTATGGGTGGGGAACGTGTCTTGTAATTCCGCTCTATTGTACTCTGCGCAAAGTAAGTGCTCAATAAATAACATTCATTGATGGACTGATTGACAGCAGTAGCAAGAGAAGTATTTATTCCAGCTTCTGGGAGAGCAATGCACTGTACAAAGCCCTTTGGGAGGACAAAATAGAAACGTACCCTGCACTGAAGAAGGTAAAATCGGAGGCAGATGTGCATGGCCTTGCAATTACTGCAATCCAAGTAAGCAACTTTACTCAGATGATGGATTCAGCATGAGTCCCTGTATTCGGAAACCTGACTTTGAGATGGGAGCAATTCTACCAACTCTGGTATGTTGTACTCTCCCATGCACTTAATACAGTGCTCTGCACCCAGAAAGTTCTCAGCATGGTCTAGTGGACAGAGCCCGCGCCTGGGAGTTAGAAAGACCTGCGTTCTAATCCTGGTTCTGACACCTTATTGCGTGACCTTCGGCAAGTCACTTACCTTCTCTGGGCCTCAGTTCCCTCATCTCTAAAATGGGATTAAGACTCTGAACCCCATGAGGGACAGGGACCGTGTCCAACCTGATTAGTCGGTGTCTACCCTACCACTAGAACAGAGACTGGCATATACTTAAACGCTTAACAAATACCATTAAAATGATAAATAAATTAATAAGTAAATGAATAAACAAAACATCTTCAGCATTGGCTTCATTCATTCATTCAATCGTATTTAATGAGTGTTTACTGTGTGCAGAGCACTGTCCTAAGTGCTAGGGAAGTACAAGTCGGCAACGTATAGAGATGGTCCCTACCCAACAACAGGCTCAAAAGCAGTCAATCCCCTTGCCTCCTCCCCTTGACTCTCCTATTCCAATGCAGTCCACATATTTTGCTCCTCTAATGCCCACCTTCTCATTGTGCTTCGGTCTCGCCTGTCTTGCCGCCTATCTCTCGCCCATGACGTGCCTCTATCCTGGACGCCCTCCCTTCTCAAATCCCACAGACAATGACTCTCCTCCATTTCAAGGCCTTCCTGAGGGCCCATCTCCTCCAATCAATCAATCAATCAATCAAACAGTCGTATTTATTGAGTGCTTACTGTGTGGAGCACTGTACTAAGCGCTTGGGAAGTACAAGTTGGCAACATATAGAGATGTTCCCTACCCAACAGTGCACTCACAGTCTAGAAGGGGGAGACAGAGAACAAAACCAAACATATTAACAAAATAAAATAAATAGAATAGATATGTACAAGTAAAATAAGGGGCCTTATAAGAGGCCAAGCGGCCTTCCCTAAGTCCTCCTTTCCATTTCTCCCAGTCCCTTCTTCTTCACCCTGTCTTTGTCCTTTTTTTCATCTCCCCTCCCAGCTCCAGAGCATTTATATCCAGATCTGTCATTTATTTATTTATATTAATGTCCCCCTCCCGCACTAGGCTGGAAGCTCATTATGAGCAGGGAGTATGTCTATTACTTCATTGTGCTTCCTAAGGGCTTAGTACAGTGCTCTGCATAAAGTAAGCGTTCAATAAATACAACTGACTGAATGAATGAACGAAATAATCAAATATAATTAATGATGGCATTTATTAAGCGCTTACTATGTGCAAAGCACTGTTCTAAGAGCTGGGGAGTTTACAAGGTGATCAGGTTGTCCCACAGGGGGCTCACAGTCTTAATCCCCATTTTACAGATGAGGGAACTGAAACACAGAGATGTTAAGTGACTTGCCCAAAGCCACACAGCTGACAACTGGCAGAGCTGGGATTTGAACCCATGACCTCCGACTCCAAAGCCCGTGTTCTTTCCACTGAGCCAAGCTGCTTCTCTAATATAAAATAAAGTAAAATATAAAAATATAATCTCAAATAAAATATAATTGAATGAGCCAGTCTGGCTGGTTACTTATGGGCAGGTTAGTGATGTTTTGCAGGTCAGAATATCCTGGGTGGCAAACAGCTCATGCATTTTCTGAGAAACAGTTTGTTCCCCCTTAGAAGTTGCTGGAGGCGAGACACACAATGTTCACGGATATGTCTTCTGTCCCTGCTGGCAGGAAATCTTTGAGGTTTCGGGATCGCTGGGCTCTGGGGCATAATTAGCAGCTCTTGTTAAGAAACAGAAAGAGCCAAAGCAGAAGGAAAGCTACGACCTCCAGTGAACCCATCATGGAGAGCTCGCCTCTCCTCTCCATGACCCCCTCACGCTTCATTTGTAAGGAAGACTTCATTATCAGGAAAGGAATCCGCCAGAGACATCTCTGGAAGCCCTGAGAGAATTCCGGGTCAGGCAGGGGCTGTCAGAGCTGTGATCTACTTAAATGCTCGGCCCCGTGGCCTTGGGGGAATGGCAGTGGAACCAGACAAGCCTGAATCCGTAAGGAACGAATGTCCGCCAGAAGTAGACATCTCTGCTGACTCTCCCCGGGGCAAAAACTGGCCAAACATCTGACCCCTGAATTTGCTTTTTTCTTTACTTCACTTCTCCCCTGCCAAGGCTTCCCTCCTAATTCTTTCCCTTCCCTTCTAATTCTTTCCCTTCCCTCAGTCAATCAATCATATTTATCAAGTGCTTACTTGATAAAGGACTATAGCAATATAATGGACATACTCCCTGCCCACAGCGAGATTACAGTCTAGCGGGGGAGACGGACAGTAATAGAAATTCACAAATTACAGCTATGTATATAAGTTCTGTGGGGCTGGGAGGGGAGTGGAGAATAGAGGAATCAAGTCAGGGTGACGCAGGAGGGAGTGGGAGAAGAAGAAAGGAAGATTTAGTCAGGGAAGGCCCTGGGAGGAGATGGGCCTTCAATAAGGATTTGAAGGGGGAAGAGTCATTGTCGGATATGAAGAGGAAGGGCATTCCAGGCCAGAGGCAAGATGTGGGCGAGGGATTGGTGACGAGGTAGACGAGATGGAGGTGCAGTGAGAAGACTGGCAGTAAGATGAGGTTTTTTTGTTTTAAGAACAATGTTTGTACATAGTTATTACTCTATTTATTTATTTATTTTACTTGTACATATCTATTCTATTTGTTTTGTTTTGTTGGTATGTTTGGTTTTGTTCTCTATCTCCCCCTTTTAGACTGTGAGCCCACTGTTGGGCAGGGACTGTCTCTATATGTTACCAATTTGTACTTCCCAAGCGCTTAGTACAGTGCTCTGCACACAGTAAGCGCTCAATAAATACGATTGATGGTGATGATCAGAGGAGCAAAGTGTGCAGGCTGGGTTGGAATAGGAGAGTAGTAAGGTGAGGTAAGAGTGGGGTGAGGTGATTCCCTTCACTCTCCACCTTTCCACCTCCTAATTGTCTTCTCTCCCCCCCTGACTTCCTCTCTCCTCCAGCCCTGCCTCCCATCTTCCCTCTGATGGACTGTGACTAATAGCCATCAACCACGGGCAAATCCAGGAAAATATGGAAAAGAATCCAGAATCTGACCTGGTTAGAGATTTACTTAGAACACCATTATTTCTGTTAACTCATCTGCCTCGATTGAGAATGACAGAGTGGCATATCTGTAATAATAATAAAAACAACACGAATAATAGCTTTTTTTAAGGGCCTACTAAGTGTGGGGGAGATACGGAGTGTGGAGTAGTAGATGGAGCCCGGGTTGGGAAGGTCATGGGTTCTAATCCCTGCTTCACCACTTGTCTGCTCTGTGACCCTGGGCAAATCGCTTCACTTCTCTGTGCCTCAGGTCCCCCATCTGTAAAATGAGGATTGAGACTGTGAGCCCCACATGGGACAGGGATTTTGTCCAATCTGATAACCTTGTATCCTCCCTGCACCTGGCACATGGTAAGCACTTAACAAATACCAGAATTATTATTATTATTACTACAAGCCAATCAGCAGATTGACTTGGGACACATGGGACAACCTGATTACCTTGTATCTACCCCAGCGCTTATAACAGTGCGTGACACATAGTAAGCGCTTAACAAATACCATAATAATAATACTAATAATAATAAAATTAGACACAGTCCCTGTCCTATATTAGGCTCACATACTTCATCCCCATTTTACAGATGAAGTAACTGAGGCACAGAGAAGTTAAGTGGTTTGTCCAAGGTCACACAGCAGACAAGTGGCAGAGCCAGGATTAGAACCTATGTCCTCTGACTCCCAAGCCGGGGCTCTTTCCACTAAGCCATGCTGCTTTTCATATGCTAAGTACTAAGTACTAAGCACTTGGAAGATATAAAATATAACAGAGTTTAGACACATTCCCTGTCCACAGTGAGTTTACAGTGTAGACATTAATAACAACAACAACAATAGTAATACTAATAATAACAATGGTATTTGTTAAGCACTTACTATGAACCAGGCACTGTTCTAAGAGCTGGGTAAATACAAAATAATCAAATTGGACACAAGCCCTGTCCCACATAGGCCACATAGTCTCAATCTGTATTTGACAGATGAGGTTACTGAGGCACAGTTCAGAAGCAGAAGCAGCGTGGCTCAGTGGAAAGATCACGGGCTTTGGAGTCAAGGGTCATGGGTTCGAATCCTGACTCTGCCAATTGTCATCTGTGTGACTTTGGGCAAGTCACTTAACTTCTCTGGGCCTCAGTTCCCTCATCTGTAAAATGGGGATTAAGACTGTGAGCCCCCCCATGGGACAACCTGATCTCCTTGTAACCTCCCCAGCGCTTAGAACAGTGCTTTGCACATAGTAAGCACTTAATAAATGCTATTACTATTATTATTATTATTAGTCATGGGTTCAGATCCCGGCTCCAGCACTTGTCAGCTGTGTGACTCTGGGCAAGTCACTTAACTTCTCTGTGCCTCAGTTACCTCATCTGTAAAATGGGGATTAAGATTGTGAGCCCCCGTGGGACAACCTGATCACCTTGTAACCTCCCCAGTGCTTAGAACAGTGCTTTGCATTATTATTATTATTATTATTATTATTATTATTATTATTATTATTATTATTTAATCTTAATAAAGTCACAACTAAAACAAATCCACTTTAAACTTCCTTTCCCTGACTCTGATACAGTTTCACCTCCAAGATCTTCTGTGCTTCACCGTAGGTGTCCTAGGGCTCTTATTCTTCTCCTCACTGGGGACAGTAGCCTTGCTTCTCCATTCATTCATACATTCAATCGTATTTATTGAGCACTTACTATGTGCAGAGCACTGGTCTAAGTGCTTAGAAAGTATGATGCAGCAATAAAGAGAGACAGTCCCTGCCCACAACAGGCTCACAGTCTAGGGGGGGGAAGACAGACGGCAATAAAAGCAAACAGGCATCAATATAAACAAATAGAATTATAGATACATATATATATACACACACACACACCTATATATATAGATATAGATATATATATCTATATATAGATATATATGGAAAGAAGCAGCATGGCATAGCAGATAAAGCACTGGCCTGGGAGTTGGAGCATCATGGGTTCTAATCCTGGCTCCGCCACTTTTCATTCATTCATTCATTCAATTGTATTTACTGAGTGCTTACTGTGTGCAGAACACTGTACTAAGCGCTTGGGCAGTACAAGTTGGCAACTATATAGAGACGGTCCCTACCCAACAACTTGTGACCTTGGGCAAGTCACTTTACTTCTCTGTGCCTCAGTTACTTCATCTGTAAAATGGGGATTGAGACTGTGAGCCCCACGTGGGACAGGGACTGTGTCCAACCTAATTTCCTTGTATCTACCCCAGCACTTAGTGCAGTGCCTGGCACATAGTAAGTGCTTAATAAATACTATTATTATTATTATTATTTTTATTATTATTATTATTATTATTATTCCATGCATAAGTGCTGTGGAGCAGGAAGAAGGGGGAAGAGCAAAGGGAGGGAGACGTGGAGCCCTCCCTGTGAACCTCTCTCTCAGGATCTCAACTCACTTCTCCTCTCCTCAAGATAGCTCCTCCTCCTTCTTCCCAAATTCTATTTCCTTCCGACTCCTCTCTGACATGTTCGCCTGACACTTTAGGGAGAGGCACCAAGGAATGATTTTCCTGGCTTCCCCTTCTCTCTCAGCACCTTACCCCCCTCCTACCTCACCTCACGATTTCCTACTACCCTCGGCCCACACACTTCATGTGATGATCAAGTCAGTTGATCATATTTATTGAGCGCTTACTGTGTGGAGAGCACTGTACTAAGCACTCGGGAGAGTGAAATACAACAATAAACAGATACATTCCCTACTCACAATGAGTTTACAGTCTAGGGGGTCAGTGGAAGTGGTCGCCACATGGATTCATTCATTCATTCAATTCATTCAATAGCATTTATTGAGCACTTACTGTGTGCAAAGCACTGTCCTAAGCGCTTGGGAAAGTACAATACAGCCATAAAGAGAGACAATGGGGACAAGAGGGTCAGTTCTCCCTCAATAATAATAATAATAATCATAATTGGCATTTGTTAAGCGCTTACCATGTGCAAAGCACTGTTCTAAGCGCTGGGGAGGATACAGGATGATCAGGTTGTCCCACGTGGGGCTCACAGTCTTAATCCCCATTTTACAGATGAGGTAACTGAGGCCCAGAGAAGTTAAGTGACTTGCCCAAGATCACACAGCAGACATGTGGTGGAGTCAGGATTTGAACCCATGACCTCTGACTCCAAAGCCCGTGCTCTTTCCACTGAGCCACGCTTCTTCTCCCTTGCTAAGTGGAAGATGAAATAATCATTAAATGATAAGATGGTTACGTAAGTGTGGAATTATTCAGGAGAAACCTTTCCAAAGTGCATTAGCATTTCTACCTAAAGTTGTTTCCTGGCAAAGAGCAGTTTTAAGTCAGAATCTTCCTTTGAACTAGGGCATTTCTCCTACGATCCCATTGCACTTGGGACTGTGAGCCCCTTGTGGAATGGGAAAGTTGTCTGATCTCATTATCTTACATCAAACTCACTGCTTAGCCCTGAGCTTGGCACAGAGAAAGAGGGAGAGAAGCAGAGAGTAGGGCCCTTCAAGGCCTTACTGAGAGCTCACCTCCTCCAGGAGGCCTTCCCAGACTGAGCCCCCTCCTTCCTCTCCCCCTCGCCCCCCTCTCCATCCCCCCATCTTACCTCCTTCCCTTCCCCACAGCACCTGTATATATGTATATATGTTTGTACAGATTTATTACTCTATTTATTTATTTATTTATTTTGCCTGTACATATCTATTCTATTTATTTTATTTTGTTAGTATGTTGGGTTTTGTTGTCTGTCTCCCCCTTTTAGACTGTGAGCCCACTGTTGGGAAGGGACTGTCTCTATGTGTTGCTAACTTGTACTTCCCAAGCGCTTAGTACAGTGCTCTGCACACAGTAAGTGCTCAATAAATACGATTGATTGATTGAGAGAGATAGAGAGAGACAGAGGAAAAAAAAGCCCAGGCCTGGAAGCTAGAGAAGCCTGCCTCCAATCTTGGCTCTGCCACTTTCCTCCTGTGTGACCTTGGGCAAGTCACTTGACTTCTCTGTGCCTCAGTGACCCATTCTCCCTCCTTCATAGACAGTGAGCCCCATATGGGACCTAAAGATTTCATATCTACCCCAGCTCTTACTACAACGCTGGACACATAATGAGTGCTTAACAAATACCATAAAAAAGAGACACTGATGGTGGAGTTCCCATGTGTGAGAGCATGTGTGTGGCATGTGTGTTTGTGCATATTTCATTCATTCATATTTATTGAGCGCTTACTGTGTGCAGAGCATTGTACTAAGCACTGGGATTTATTTTAGTATTGGAAGAAGATTAGTGTGGCCTAGGATATAAAGCACGGGCTGGGAGTCTGAGAACCTGGCTTCTAATCCTGGCTCCGCCACTTGCCCCCTGTGTGACCTTGGGCAAGTCACTTGTCTTCTCTATGCCTTCAGTGACCCATTCTCCCTCCTACTTCGACTGTAAGCCCCATATGGAACCTGGTGATCTTGTATCTACCCCTTCTCTTAGTACAATCCTTGAAACACAGGAAGTGCTTAATAAATACCATCAAAAAAAAAGACACTGATGGTGGAGTTCATATGTGTATGTGTGTGTGTGTGATATATTGCTAGATGCTGATTTCTCACTTTTTTATGGCATTTCTGAAGAGCTTCCTATGTGTCAAACACTGTTTTAAGCACTGGGGTTAATATGAGCTAATCAGGTTGGACACAGTCCATGTCCCCTATGAAGCGCAAATTCTTCAACCTCCTGATGCCTGTCTACTTGTTTTGTTTTGTTTTAATAATAATGACATTTATTAAGCACTTATTATGTGCAAAGCACTGTTCTAAGCGCTGGGGAGGTTACAAGGTGATCAGGTTGTCCCACGGGAGGTTCACAATCTTAATCCCCATTTTACAGATGAGGTAACTGAGGCACAGAGAAGTTAAGTGACTTGTCCAAAGTCACACAGCTGACAATTGGTGGCACCGGGATTTGAACCCATGAACTCTGACTCCAAAGCCTGGGATCTTTCCACTGAGCCTCACTGCTTCTCTGTTTTGTTTTGTTTTCTGTCTCCTCCCTTCTAGACTGTGAGCCCGTTGTTGGGTAGGGACCGGCTCTATCTGTTGCCGAATTGTACTTTCCAAGCGCTTAGTACAGTGCTCTGCACACAGTAAGCGCTCAACAAATACGATTGAATGAATGAATGAATGAATTATAAGGATGAGGGAACTGAGGCACTTAGAAGTGAAGTGACTTGTCCAAAGTCACACAGCAATAACTGGCATAGCTGGGATTAGAACCCAGGTCCTCTGACACCCAGGTTCGTGCCCCTTCTGCTGGGCCACCCTGCTTCTCTCTAGACCATGCTGCCTTCTGATTTAAATGATCTGAGGGAGAAGGTTATATTTTTTTCCCTGCTACATGCATGAAGTGGGTAAATTTCTTTACCAAGAGAAAGGTTACTACTTTATTTTGTTAGAGGTGAGCTGAAGAGAAGCCATTTTGGAAATGTTTTCTAAATATATGGTTTGTGCTTTTCTCTTTACCTCATTGATAATAATAATAACACTTAGTAAGGGCTTACTATGTGCCAGGCACTGTTGTAAGCACAGGGGTAGATAAAAGATAAGGGGTAGATATATATGTATATATGTTTGTACATATTTGTTACTCTATTTATTTATTTATTTATTTTACTTGTACATATCTATTCTATTTATTTTATTTTGTTAGTATGTTTGGTTTTGTTCTCTGTCTCCCCCTTTTAGACTGTGAGCCCACTGTTGGGTAGGGACTGTTTCTATATGTTGCCAACTTGTACTTCCCAAGCGCTTAGTACAGTGCTTTGCACACAGTAAGCGCTCAATAAATACGATTGATGATGATGATGATGATAATCAGGTTGGACACGGTCCCTGTACCACATAGGGCTCATAGTCTTAATCCCCTTTTCACAGATGAGGAAACTGAGGCCCAGAGAAGTGAAGTGACTAGCCCAAGATCACACGGCAGACAAGTGGCGGATCCGGGATTAGAACCCATGACCTTCTGACTCCCAGGCTCGGGATCTAGCCACTAGGCCACGAGACTGAAGAATCTCATTTTGGCCCTCCGGGAAATGAGTCATTGCGGAAAGTGATAACGAGGAAGATAGGAGGTGTCTTTTATCATGCAGGGCCAGTGTGGTTGTCACTTCGATGCTATTCTTGTCACACAGTGGAAAATCATATTTCAGTCCCCCTTTGTCTGCATGAGGAAACTCCTTCCGGCACAAACTATCTCAGTGTATGACGGAGAGGGTACGAAGAGGCAACCAATCAGAGGAGAACGACCCTGGGGAGTCTGCGTTTAGTCAGTCGCATTTATTGAGCACATACAGTGAGCAGAGCACTGGACTAAGAGCTTGGGAGAGGACAATACAACAATAAACAGACATATTCCAAGCCCACAAGGAGTGCAGAGTGTCAAAACACAGAGAAAGGATTGTCGTGCAATGTAATAGCTGGACCACTTCCTTCTCGTAGAAATATTACCTAACCTTGGCTTCACCGACTCTGTCCTCTCCTACTCCTCCTCTTATCTCTCTGGCCTCTCATTCTCAGCCACCTTTGTGATCTCCTTCTCTGCCTCCCACCACCTAACTTTGGGGATCCCTAAAAGCTCAGTTCTGGTCCCCTTCTTTTCGCCATCTACACCCACTCTCTTGAAGAACTCATTCACGCCCATGGTGTCAACTATCACCTCTATGTGAATGACACCCAAATATCCATCTCCAGCCCTGATCTCTCTCCCGGCTCCCATCTCAGAGAAGCAGTGTGGCTCAGTGGAAAGAGCACAGGCTTTGGAGTCAGAGGTCACGGGTTCAAACCCCAGCTCCGCCAATTGTCAGCTGTGTGACTTTGGGCAAATCACTTAACTTCTCTGTGCCTCAGTTACCTCATTTGTAAAATGAAGATTAAGACTGTGAGGCCCCCATGGGACAACCTGATCACCTTGTAACCTCCCCAGCGCTTAAAACAATGCTTTGCACATAGTAAGTGCTTAATAAATGCCGTTATTATTATTATCTCCTCCTGCCTTCAAGACATAACTATCAATCAATCAATCATATTTATTGAGCGTTTACTGTGTGCAGAGCACTGTACTAAGCGCCTGGGAAGTATAAGTTGGCAACATATAGAGGCGGTCCCTACCCAACAGTGGGCTCACAATCTAGAAGGGGGAGACAGAGAACAAAACAAATCATATTAACAAAATGAAATAAATAGAATAGATATGTACAAGTGAAATAAATAAATAAATAGAGTAATAAATACGTACAAACATATATACATATATACAGGTGCTGTGGGGAAGGGAAGGAGATAAGGCGAGGGGGTGGAGAGGGGAAGGATGGGGAGAGGAAGGAGGAGGCTCAGTCTGGGAAGGCCTCAGACACTACTTGGGTGTCTTCCCGTCACCTCAAACTTAAGATGTCCAAAACAGATCTCCTATCTGCCCATCCAAACCCCATCCTCTCCCTGACTTGTAGACACCACCACCATTCTCCCTATTTCACAAGCCTGTGACTACGGCTCGACTCACCTCTCTCTCTCAACTTTCCTCTGGTGTTCTTGGAATGCTGTGAAAATGCATCCTGATCTTCTCAGAAAATCATAGTAGAAGTAGTACAGAACAGTGCTTTGCACATAGTAAGCGCTTAACAAACACCAACATTATTATTATTAGTAGTAGTGACCCCTAAATATTGGCTCACACTTATTGGCTTTTCTTCATGCTTTCAGAGAATTGCAGCCATCAAGCAAGCTTTGAATTCGCACAACATCACTTTTTTCCTGAGAGGAAAATTCTGGGTCTTGGTCACATTAAGCAACTCAGATTCAGGTAAGAATAAAAGTGGCAGAGTTTGGGTTTTTTTAAATTGCATTTGTTACGCATTTAGTACGTTCCAGGCAAGTTAATCAGCTTGGAGACAGTCCATGTCCCACATTAGGCTCTCAGTCTTTATCCCCGTATTCCAGATGAGGTAACTGAGGCCCCGAGAAGCCAAGTGGCTCACGCAGCAGACAGTTGGTAGAGCCGGGATTAGAACCCAGGTCTTATGACTCCGAGGCCCAATCTCTATCCACTGTTGTGCCTTGGTAGTTAGAGAGTTAAATCAATGCTTTTTGTTATCTATATTCAATCCCAAAGACATTTCCCCATCGCATTTTCATCTTTCGTCCAACTGCTTTGGCCCTGTTCATGGCCTGCTGATCAGGTTCGCCCTGAAGCTGCCCTGGGTCTTCATTTAGACTCTGATTTTAATTTGGTGCGTGAAAAACCACGGGAGGAGGAAAAGGTTGTATTTTTAATAGAACACCTGCAGCGAAGGTCACGGTGCAAGAATGTAATTAAGTAAATTAAGCAACTTTTTAATCCTGAGTCCAACAGAAATTATTCCCCCTGAAATTGAAAGCACAAGTTGCCAAAAAAATTCAAAGTAGAGAGGGGGTTTCCAGTGTCACAGGGAGTTTCTCCAGCTGAGAAGCAGCGAGGCCTAGTGGAGAAAAAACACGAGACTGGCAGTCAGAGGACCTGGGTTCTTATCCCAGTTCTGCCCTTTGTCTGCTGTGTGACCTTGGGCAAGTCACTTTACTTCTCTGTCTTTTTTTTTTTCCTCTGGGCCTCAGTTCCGTCATCTGCAAAATGGAAATTCAATCCATGTTCTCCTTCCTACAGGGGTTCAAATCTCGGCTCCACCAGTTGTCAGCTGTGTGTCTTTGGGCAAGTCACTTAACTTCTCTGTGCCTCAGTTGCCTCATCTGTAAAATGGGGATGAAGACTGTGAGCCCCCCGTGGGACAACCTGATCACCTTGTGACCTCCCCAGCGCTTAGAACAGTGCTTTGCACATAGTAAGCGCTTAATAAATGCTATTATTATTATTATTATTACATAGATTGTGAGCTTCACGTGGGACCTGATTATCTTGTAAATACTCCTGCACATAGCATATGGCTCAATATGTAGTATGTGCCTAAGAACTACCACAATTTTCATTATTACTCACTCAAAGTGTCCTCTGATGCTCACATTAGACTGTAAAATCCTTGAAGGCAGGGGTCACATTTAACAACTTTATGACATTATTCTCTCCTAAGCACTCAGTGTAGTGCTCTGCTCCCAGTAAGTGCTCCATAAATACTCTGATTGGTTTGATTTTGATTTCCATTCATTCATTTAATCATATTTATTGAGCGCTTGCTATGTGCAGAGCCCTGTACTAGGCGCTTGGAAAGTACAATTCGGCAACAGATAGAGACAACACCTACACAACAATGGGCTCACAGACTAGAAGCGGGGAGACGGACAACAAATCAAAACAAAACAAATTGATATGCATCAATAGATTTTGCCAGATGCAGGACGACTCCGCATTCTCCAGAGGAGTGAATGAGCTGACTGAGAAGCTGTGTGGCCTAGAACCTGGGCCTGGGAATTAGAAGGCCCTGGCTTCTAATACCAGCTCCACCACAAGTCAGCTGTGTGACCTTGGACAAGTCACTTCAGTACTCTGTGCTTCAGTTCCCTCATCTGTAAAGCGGGGACTGAGATAATGATAATAATAATAATAATAATACTAATGGCATTTGTTAAGCGCTTCTATGTGCATAGCACTGTTCTAAGAGCTGGGGAGGATACAAGGTGATCAGGTTGTCCCACATGGGACTCACAGTCTTAATCCCCATTTTACAGATGAGGGAACTGAGGCACAGAGAAGTCAAGAGAGTTCCCCAAAATCACACAGCTCACAATTAGACTGTGAGCTCACTGTTGGGTAGGGACTGTCTCTATATGTTGCCAAGTTGTACTTCCGAAGTGCTTAGTACAGTGCTCTGCACACAGTAAGCGCTCAATAAATATGATTGATTGATTGATTGATTTGTGCAGAGCACTGTACTAGTAATAATGGTATTTGTTGAGTGCTTACTATGTGCTGAGCGCTGTTCTAAGTGCTGGGGTAGATACAAGGTTATCAACTTGTCCTTCACAGGGCTCACATTCTACGTGGCTCAGTGGGAAGAACACGGGCTTGGGAGTCAGAGGTTGTGAGTTCTAATCCCGGCTCCGCCACTTGTCAGCTGTGTGACTTTGGGCAAGTCACTTAGCTTCTCTGGGCCTCAATTACCCCATCTGTAAAATGGGGATTAAGACTGTGAGCCCCACGTGGGACAACCTAATTACTTTGGATCTACCCCAGTGCTTAGAAAAGTTCTTGGCACATAGTAATCACTTAACAAATACCAAAATTATTATTAAATTATTCGCATTCATCCCTATTTTACAGATGAGGTAACTGAGGCACAGAAGAGTTAAGTGAGTTACCCAAGGTCACACAGCACACAAGTGGCAGAGGCAGGATTAGAACCCAGGTTCTTGTGACCCTCAAGTCCGTACTCTTTCCACTAAACCATGCTGCTTCTCACATACTAAGCACTAAGCACTTGGAAGATATGAAATACAACAGAGCTTAGACACATTCCCTGCCCACAATGAGTTTACAGTCTAGAGGGGGAGACCGACATTAATAACAACAACAATAATAATGACAGTGGCATTTGTTAATCAATCGTATTTATTGAGCGCTTACTATGTGCAGAGCACTGTACTAAACGCTTGGGAAGTACAAATTGGCAACATATAGAGACAGTCCCTACCCAACAGTGGGCTCACAGTCTAGAAGGGGGAGACAGAGAACAAAACCAAACATACTAACAAAATAAAATAAATAGAATAGATATGTACAAGTAAAATAAATAAATAAATAAATAGAGTGATAAATATGTACAAACATATATACATATATACAGGTTAAGTGCTAAGTGTTAAGTGTTAGTAAGTGTTAGTAAGTGTTAAGCACTTACTATGTGCCAGGCACTGTTCTAAGCACTGGATAGATACAAGATAATCAAGTTGGACACAGGCCCTGTCCCATAGAGGCCTCAGAGTCTTCCCCAGCACTTAGAACAGTGCTTGGCACATAATAGGCGATTAACAAATACTATTGTTATTATTATCATTAATCCTCATTTTACAGATGAGGGAACTGAGGCCCAGAGAGGTGAAGTGACTTGCCCAAGGTCACACAGCAGATAAATGGCAGAGCCGGCATTAGAACCCAGGTCCTTCTGATTCCCTGGCCAGGCCGTATCTACTAGGCTACGCTGCTTATAAATGAATATATTAGGGATCTGTGCATATGCTGTGGGGCTGAGGGAGGGTGAATAAAAGGTGGAAATCCAAGTGGAAAGGTAATGGAAAAGGGAGCAGGAGAAGAGGGAATGAAGGCTCAGTAGGGGAAGGTCTAGACTGTAAACTCATTGTGGGCAGGGAATGCGTCTATTTTTGGCTTGTACTTTCCCAAGCACTCTGCACACAATAAGTGGTCAATAAATACGATTGAATGAATTGAATGAATGAATGGAAGGCCCCTAATCCCATCCTGTGGTTGCAGCTTCGCAGAGAAGCGGAGGCAGTGGCGGCTACTGGGCTATCGTGGTTCTCTTTGTCATCTCTTTTTTCGCTGCTGGTGCGTTCATCCTCTACAAATTCAAAAGGTGAGTCAGCCTGTAATAATTATAATAATAATAATGGTATTTGTTAAGCGCTTACTATGCGCAAAGCACTGTTCCAAGCACTGGGGGGATATCTAAGCGCTGGGGGGAACACAAGGTGATCGGGTTGTCCCACGTGGGCTCAGAGTCTTAATCCCCATTTTGCAGTTGAGGTAACTGAGGCCCAGGGAAGTGAAGTGACTTGCCCAAAGTCACACAACTGAAAAGTGGCAGAGCCAGGACTAGAACCCATGACTTCTGACTCCCAAGCCCGGGCTGTTTCCACTGAGCCACACTGCTTCCCTCCCAATCCATAAATAGGTCTGTTTATTGTTCTATTGTCATCTCCAAAGTCATTGAAGAGCAGCATGGCATTGTGGAAGGAGCCCAAGCTTGGGAGTCAGAGGACATGGGTTCTAATCCCGGCCCCACCGCTTGTCTGCTGTGTGACCTTGGGCAAGTCACTTAACTTCTCTGTGCCTCAGTTCCCTCACCAGTAAAATGGGGACCATGTGGGACAGGGACTTTTTTCCTTAGTTTTTTCCTTAAGGTGAGTTGCAGCTTGGCCTATGGGAAAGAGCCTGCGTCTGTGAGTCACGAGATTCAGGTTCTAATGATAATGATAATAATTGCAGTGTTCGATAATAATAATAATAATAATAATAATAATGGCATTTATTAAGCACTTACTATGTGCAAAGCACTGTTCTCAGTGCTGGGGTAGATACAAGGTAATCAAGTTGTCCCACGGGGGGCTCACAGACTTAATCCCCATTTTCCACACAAGTGCTTACTGTGTGTGCCAAGCACTGTTCTAAGCACTAGGGGAAATACGAGTTAATCAGGTCTAACACAGTCCCCGTCCCATATGGGGTTTGCACTCTTATCCCCAGTTTACGGATGAGGTAACCGAGGCACGGAGTAGTGAAGTGACTACTTCACTAGTCACTTCACTAGTCATCATCATCATCAATCGTATTTATTGAGCGCTTACTGTGTGCAGAGCACTGTACTAAGCGCTTGGGAAGTACAAGTTGGCAACATATAGAGACAGACCCTACCCAACAGTGGGCTCACAGTCTAAGTCACTAGTCAAGGCCCTACTGAGAGCTCACCTCCTCCAGGAGGCCTTCCCAGACTGAGCGCCCTCCTTCCTCTCCCCCTCCTTCCCCTCTCCATCCCCCACACCTTACCTCCTTCCCTTCCCCACAGCACCTGTATATACATATATATTTGTAGGTATTTATTACTCTATTTATTCATTTATTTTACTTGTACATATTTATTCTATTTATTTTATTTTGTTAATATGTTTGGTTTTGTTCTCTGTCTCCCCCTTCTAGACTGTGAGCCCACTGTTGGGTAGGGACTGTCTCTATATGTTGCCAACTTGTACTTCTCAAGAGCTTAGTACAGTGCTGTGCACACAGTAAGTGCTCAATAAATATGATTTATTGATTGATTGACTTGCCCACGATGACATAGCAGGCAAGGGGTGGAGCCGGGATTCGAACCCAGGTCCTTCCGACTCCCAGGCTCTTGCTCCAACCACTAAGCCATGCTGTTTCCTCTATCAACCCCAGTGGTTAGAGCGGCGTTTAAGGCAGAGCAAGCGCTTAAGAATCAATCAATCAATCAATCAATCGTATTTATTGAGCGCTTACTATGTGCAGAGCACTGTACTAAGCGCTTGGGAAGTACAAATTGGCATCACATAGAGACAGTCCCTACCCAACAGTGGGCTCACAGTCTAAAAGGGGGAGACAGAGAACAGAACCAAACATACCAACAAAATAAAATAAGTAGAATAGAAATGTACAAGTAAAATAAATAAATAAATAAATAAATAGAGTAATAAATATGTACAACCATATATACATATATACAGGTGCTGTGGGGAAGGGAAGGAGGTAAGACGGGGGGATGGAGAGGGGGACGAGGGGGAGAGGAAAGAAGGGGCTCAGTCTGGGAAGGCCTCCTGGAGGAGGTGAGCTCTCAGCAGGGCCTTGAAGGGAGGAAGAGAGCTAGCTTGGCGGATGGGCAGAGGGAGGGAGGGCATTCCAGGCCCGGGGGATGACGTGGGCCGGGGGTCGATAGCGGGACAGGCGAGAGCGAGGTACAGTGAGGAGATTAGTGGTGGAGGAGCGGAGGGTGCGGGCTGGGCAGTAGAAGGAGAGAAGGGAGGTGAGGTAGGAGGGGGCAAGGTGATGGACAGCCTTGAAGCCCAGGGTGAGGAGTTTCTGCCTGATGCGCAGATTGATCGGTAGCCATTGGAGGTTTTTGAGGAGGGGAGTAATATGTCCAGAGCGTTTCTGGACAAAGATAATCCGGGCAGCAGCATGAAGTATGGATTGAAGTGGAGAGAGACACGAGGATGGGAGATCAGAGAGAAGGCTAGTGCAGTAGTCCAGACGGGAAAGGATGAGAGCTTGAATGAGCAGGGTAGCGGTTTGGATGGAGAGGAAAGGGCGGATCTTGGCAATGTTGCGGAGCTGAGACCGGCAGGTTTTGGTGACGGCTTGGATGTGAGGGGTGAATGAGAGAGCGGAGTCGAGGATGACACCAAGGTTGCGGGCTTGTGAGACCGTCATCACTGTGAAGCAGCGTGGCTCAGTGGAAAGAGCCCGGGCTTTGGAGTCAGAGGCCATGGGTTCGAATGCCGGCTCCACCACAAGTCTGCCGTGTGACCTTGAGCAAGTCACTTAACTTCTCTGAGCCTCAGTTACCTCATCTGTAAAAATGGGGATTAAGACTGCGAGCCCCACGTGGGACAACCTGATCACCCTGTATCCTCCCCAGCGCTTAGAACAGTGCTTTGCACATAGTAAGCACTTAACAAATGCTTATTATCATCAACATCATCAATCGTATTTATTGAGCGCTTACTATGTGCAGAGCACTGTTCATTATTATTTATTATTATAATTTATAATTATTATAATTATTTATTATTTATGTGCAGAGCACAGCTTGTTATTATTATTATTATTATTATTATTATTATTATTATTATTATTATTATCCTCTCCCTTGCTTTCAGGAAAGTCCCGGGCCGGACGGTGTATGCCCAGATGCACAACGAGAAGGAGCAGGAGATGACCAGCCCCGTCAGCCCCAGTGAGGACACGCAGAACATTATCCAGGGTGAGGAGTTTATTGATGATGATCTGGACACTCAGACACTAGGGAACGCAAGAGGTAAACTCCAACTTCCGTTTACTTGTTTTTGCCGAGTATAATAATAATAATGATGGTGTTTGCTAAGCGCTTACTATGTGCCAAGCACTGTTCTAAGCGCTGGGGTAATCAATCAATCAATTGCATTTATTAAGTGCTTACTGTGTGCAGAGCACTGTACTAAGCGCTTGGGAAGTACAAGTTGGCAACATATAGAGACGGTCCCTACCCAACAGTGGGCTTATAGTCTAGAAGGGGTAGACAGAGAACAAAACAAAACATATTAACAGAATAAAATAAATAGAATAGATATGTACAAGTAAAATAAATAAATGGAGTGATAAATATGTACAAACATATATACATATATATATACAGGTGCTGTGGGGAAGGGAAGGAGGTAAGGCTGGGGGGTAGATATGAGGTCATCAGGTTGTCCCACATGGGACTCACAGTCTTTTACAGAGGAGGTAACTGAGGCTCAGAGAATAATGATAATAATAGTAATGATGGCATTTGTTAAGCACTTACTATGTGCCAAGCACTGTACTAAGCGCTGGGGTAGATATGAGGTCATCGAGTTGTCCCACGTGGGACTCACAGTCTTTTACAGAGGAGGTAACTGAGGCCCAGAAAATAATAATAATAATAATAATGTTGGTATTTGTTAAGCGCTTACTATGTGCAAGGCACTGTTCTAAGCGTTGGGGTAGATATGAGGTCATCAAGTTGTCCCACGTGGGACCCACAGTCTTTTACAGAGGAGGTAACTGAGGCCCAGAAAATAATAATAATAATAGTAATAATAATAATGTTGGTATTTGTTAAGCGCTTACTATGTGCAAGGCACTGTTCTAAGCGCTGGGGTAGATATGAGGTCATCAAGTTGTCCCACGTGGGACTCACAGTCTTTTACAGAGGAGGTAACTGAGGCTCAGAGAATAATAATAATAGTAATGATGGCATTTGTTAAGCACTTACTATGTGCCAAGCACTGTACTAAGCGCTGGGATAGATATGAGGTCATCAAGTTGTCCCACGTGGGACTCACAGTCTTTTATAGAGGAGGTAACTGAGGCCCAGAGAATAATAATAATAGTAATGATGGCATTTGTTAAGCACTTTCTATGTGCCAAGCATTGTTCTAAGTGCTGGGGTAGATGAAAGGCCATCAGGTTGTCCCACATGGGGCTCACAGTCTTCAGCCCCATTTTACAGAGGAGGTAACTGAGGCCCATAATAATAATAATAATAATGATGATAATAATAATAATAATAATAATGGTATTTGTTAAGTACTTACTATGTGCTAAGCACCGTTCTAAGCACTGGGGTAGATACAAGGTCATCAGGTTGCCCCATGTGAGGCTCACAGTCTTCATCCCCATTATACAGATGAGGTAACAAAGGCACAGAGATGTTAAGCAGCGTGCCCAAGGTCACAAAGCAGACTTGTGGCAGAGCTGGGATTAGAACCCATGTCCTCTGACTCCCAAGCCCGGGTTCTTTCCACTAAACCACGCTGCTTTTCAAAGTTTTCTCCTTAAAGTGAGTTGCAGCTTGGCCTAGGGGAAAGAGCCTGCGTCTGTGAGTCATGAGATCCGGGTTCTAAACCTGGTTCTGCCTCCGGCCTGCTGTGTGACCTGGGGCAGGTCTCCTAACCTCTCTGGCCCTCGGTTGCCTTGTCTGTAAAATAGGAAGATCTGCTATGACACCAGAAAGGGGGCAGAAAGAGTGTCCAATCTGATAACCTTGGGTGTACTCCAGCGCTGAACACATAGCTTGGCTCAGTGGAAAGAGCCCAGGCTTTGGAATCGGAGGTCACGGGTTCAAATTCCGGCTCTGCCAATTGTCAGCTGTGTGACTCTGGGCAAGTCACTTCATTTCTCTGTGCCTCAGTTACCTCATCTGTAAAATGGGGATTAAGACTGTGAGACCCAAGTGGGACAACCTGATTACCTTGTATCCCCCAGCGCTTAGAACAGTGCTTTGCACATAGTAAGCACTTAACAAATACCACCATCATCATCATCATCATCAATCGTATTTATTGAGTGCTTACTGCGTGCCGAGCACTGTACTAAGCGCTTGGGAAGTACAAGTTGGCAACACATAGAGACAGTCCCTACCCAACAGTGGGCTCACAGTCTAAAAGGGGGAGACGGAGAACAAAACCAAACATACTAACAAAATAAAATAAATAGAATAGATATGTACAAGATAAATAAATAAATAGAGTAATAAATATGTAGAAACATATATACAGGTGGTGTGGGGAAGGGAAGGAGGTAAGATGGGGGAGAGAGGGGGACGAGGGGGAGAAGAAGGAAGGGGCTCAGTCTGGGAAGGCCTCCTGGAGGAGGTGAGCTCTCAGTAGGGCCTTGAAGGGAGGAAGAGAGCTAGCTTGGCGGACGGGCAGAGGGAGGGCATTCCAGGCCCGGGGGAGGACGTGGGCCGGGGGTCGATGGTGGGACAGGCGAGAGCGAGGTACGGTGAGGAGATTAGCAGCAGAGGAGCGGAGGGTGCGGACTGGGCTGGAGAAGGAGAGAAGGGAGGGGAGGTAGGAGGGGGCGAGGGGATGGACAGCCTTGAAGCCCAGGGTGAGGAGTTTCTGCCTGATGCGCAGATTGATTGGTAGCCACTGGAGATTTTTGAGGAGGGGAGTAATATGCTCAGAGCGTTTCTGGACAAAGATAATCCGGGCAGCAGCATGAAGTATGGATTGAAGTGGGGAGAGACATGAGGATGGGAGATCAGAGAGGAGGCTGATGCAGTAGTCCAGACGGGATAGGATGAGAGCTTGAATGAGCAGGGTAGCGGTTGGGATGGACAGGAAAGGGCGGATCTTGGCAATGTTGCGGAGCTGAAACCGGCAGGTTTTGGTGACAGCTTGGGTGTGAGGGGTGAATGAGAGAGCCGAGTCGAGGATGACACCAAGGTTGCGGGCTTGTGAGACGGGAAGGATGGTAGTGCCGTCAACGGAGATGGGAAAGTCAGGGAGAGGGCAGGGTTTGGGAGGGAAGACAAGGAGTTCAGTCTTGGACATGTTGAGTTTTAGGTGGCGGCCAGACATCCAGATGGAGATGTCCTGAAGGCAGGAGGAGATGCGAGCCTGTCCCGCGGCCCTGTCCCACCACCATAGTAAACACTTAGTGAATGTCTTTAGCAACAGGTGCTCGGAACAAAATACTCTTTTACCTTGAGCCCCCTTTAATTGTTTGATTCAGTCACCTGAGAGTGGTTGGAATAATAAATATAGACACAAGAAGTCCTTTTCACTTTCCCAGAGACCAAGTTTATTTCTCTCTCTCCTTCTCTCTATCTCTTTCTCTCTCTCTCTCTCTCTCTCACACACACACACAGACACACACAGACATAGCCTATCAGCAGAGATCCCACTTTCCTAATCTATTGAATCGAATTCTCCCAAGCGCCTAATCCTACCCTCACAGAGCTTACAGTCATTGGAAATCTATGGACATTGAAATCCATTCCTAAGAGGGAAGCCATGGAATATAAGGATATTGTCATAAGTGCAATGAGGAAGGTGGATGGCTTGAGTACCCCATTGTTACCGACCCCTCTACACTGTAAGCTCACTGTGGGCAGGGGATGTGTCTGTTTCTTGTTATATTGTCCTATCCCTAGCACTTAGTATTGATTCAATCAATCGTATTTATTGATCATTCATTCATTCATTCAATTGTATTTATTGAACGCTTACTATGTGCAGAACACTGTAGTAAGCACTTGGGAAGTACAAGTTGGCAACATATAGAGATGGTTCCTACCCAACAAAGGGCTCACAGTCTAGAAGAGGGAGACAGACAACAAAAAAAACCCATGAGAACAGGTGTCAAATCGTCAGAACAAATAGAATTAAAGCTGAATGCACATCATTAGCAAAATAAATAGAATAGTAAATATGTTCAAGTAAAATAAATGTAGTAATAAATCTGTACAATCTGTAATAATAAATCTGTGGGAAGGGGAAGGAGGTAGGGTGGGGGGGATGGGGATGATCACTTACTTTGTGCAGATAACTGTCCTAAGCTCTAGGGAGAGTACAATATAACACTAAGCAGACACATTCCCTGCCCATAACGAGCTTACAGTATAAAGGGGGAGGCAGATATTAATATGAATAAATAAATTACAGATATAGAGATAAGTGGTGTGGGGCTGGGAGGGGGGGATGAATAAAGGGAGTGAGTCAGGGCGATGCAGAAGGGAGTGGGGGAAGAAGAAAGGGGGGCTTAGTCAGGGAAGGCTTCTTGGAGGAGATGGGCCTTCAGTAAGGATTTGGAGGATGGGAGAGCAGATTTGGGGAAGGAAGGGCGTTCCAGGCCAGAGGCAGGATGTGGACGAGAGGTCGGCAGTGAGGGAGATGAGATGGAGGGACAGTGAGAAGGGTGGCATTAGAGGATTGAAGTGTGCGGGCTGGGTTTCAGTAGGAGAGTAGCGAGGTGAGGTAGGAGGGGGCAAGGGGATTGACTGCTTTGAAGCCAATGGTGACAGAGGTGGATGGGCAACCATTGGAGGATCTTGAGGAGTGGGGAAACATGGCCTGAATGTTTTTTGAGAGATCCAGGCAGCCGAATGAAGTCTGGACTGGTGTGGGGAGAGACAGGAGGCTGGGAGGTTAGCAAGGAGGTTAATACAGTAATCAAAGCAGGATAGGATGAGTGATTGGATTAATTTAGTAGCAGTTTCGATGGAGAAAAAAAGGTGGACTTTAGCCCTCTGATAGGAGAGGATTTCAGGGACAGGTGCCCCAAGACAGAAGGAATTCCTGGCTCTGATTCTGCATCATTGCCGGCTCCAGGTAAATTTAATTCCTTGGATGAATGCCTAATTTTCTGTTTGGAAACAAGCTAATTTGGCAAACATCGAAACACTCATTTTTCATTTACAAAAGCAGATATTTTCTCTCCTCGATTTACACATTTGCCAAGGAGGCCCAATACAATCATTGTGGTTTCGGTCTCAGTTAAGAAAAACAAATCACGGTTTGGGCAAAGCATGCAGGGAAGTTCCTAAGAGGAAATTGGTGGGGGGAGGTTCCCTCCATCCTTCACTCCTTCCTTGCTGTCCTCCCCTCATCCCTTTCTAATCCCAGCTCAACCAATTGTCTGCTGTGTGACCTTGGACAAGTCAGTTGACTTCTCTGTGTTTCTTCATCTGTAAAATGGGGCGCTCTCTCTCTCCCTCCCCTTCCCCTCTCTCCTCTAACTTCTGCTACTTCTCACTCTCACCCTCCCTCTCCTGCTTTCCTGCTCTTCTTCCCCAGTAATAATAATAACAGTGGTATTTGTCAAACACTTACTATGTGTCAGACATTGTTCTAGGTGCTGCAGTAGATAGAAGAAAATCGGGTTGGATGTAGTCCCTGTCCCAAATGGGGCTCACAGTCTGAAACCCCATTTTAATAGGTGAGAGAATTGAGGTACAGAGAAGTTAACCAACTTGTCCAAGGCCACTCAGCATACAAGTGGCAGACTTGGGATTAGAACCCAGGTCCTTCTGACACCCAGGCCTGTGCCCTACTGAGAGCTCACCTCCTCCAGGAGGCCTTCCCAAACTGAGCCCCCTCAATCAATCAATCAATCAATCAATCATACTTATTGAGCGCTTACTGTGTGCAGAGCACTGTACTAAGCGCTTGGGAAGTACAAGTTGGTAACATATAGAGACAGTCCCTACCCAACAGTGGGCTCACAGTCTAAAAGACTCCTCCTTCCTCTCCCCCTCCTCCCCCTCCCCATCCCCCCCCACCTTACCTCCTCCCCCTCCCCACAGCACCTGTATATATGTATATATGTTTGTGCATATTTATTACTCTATTTTATTTGTACATATTTATCCTATATATTTTATTTTGTTAATATGTTTTGTTTTGTTGTCCATCTCCCCCTTCTAGACTGTGAGCCCGCTGTTGGGTAGGGACCATCTCTGTATGTTGCCAACTTGTGCTTCCCAAGTGCTTAGTACAGTGTTCTGCACACAGTAAGCACTCAATAAATAAGATTGAATGAATGAATGCTCTATCCGTGCACAATTAGGGGGTGGGAGGCAGAGGAGGAGCCCGTGAAGGAGACTGAGAATGAGCGGCCAGAGAGATGAGGAGAACCAGGAGAGGACAGAGTCAGTGTCCAAGCCAAGGTTGGGTAACCTTTCCAGGAGAAGGGGTCCACAGTGTCAAAGGCTCTTCTCTGTGCCTCAGTTACCTTATCTGTAAAATGGGGATTGAGCCTGTGAGCCCCACAGGGGACAGAGACCATGTCAGTGTGGCTCAGTGGAAAGAGCCCGGGCTTTGGAGGCAGAGGTCATGGGTTCAAGTCCTGGCTCCACCAATGGCCTTCCCAAACTGAGCCCCTTCCTTCCTCTCCCCCTCATCCCCCTCTCCATCTCCCCCATCTTACCTCCTTCCCTTCCCCACAGCACCTGTATATATGTATATATGTTTGTGCATATTTATTACTCTATTTATTTATTTATTTTACTTGTACATATCTATTCCATTTATTTTATTTTGTTAGTATGTTTGGTTTTCTTCTCCGTCTCCCCCTTTTAGACTGTGAGCCCACTGTTGGGTAGGGACTGTCTCTATATGTTGCCAACTTGTACTTCCCAAGCACTTAGTACAGTGCTCTGCACACAGTAAGCACTCAATAAATACGATTGATTGATTGATTGATTGTCAGCTATGTGACTTTGGGCAAGTCACTTAACTTCTCCGTGCCTCAGTTCCCTCATCTGTAAAATGGGGATAAAGACTGTGAGCCCCCTGTGGGACAATCTGATTACCTTGTAACCTCCCCAGCACTTAGAACAGTGCCTTGCACATAGTAAGCACTTAATAAATGCCATTTTTATTATTATTATTATTATGTCCAAGACTGTGATTTGCTTGCATCTACCCCTGCACTTAATACAGTGTCTGCCACATAGTATGTGCTTAACAAATACCATCAGTATCATTATTGTTATCGTCATTACTGTCATTTTTGTCAGGGCCACAGACTCCATACCATATCCTCCCTTTGACCTGGAAGTCTCTCCCCCTTCAGATCATGGCTCTCCCCATCTTGAAAGCCATACAAAAATCACACCTCCTCCAAGAGGCCTTCCCTGACTAACCCCTCATTTCCACACCTATTTGCCCTCACTTCTGCCTTGCCTATGTCCTTTGGATCTGTACCCCTCAAGCCTTTTGACTCTCTCCCCACACCATTCATTCATCCAATCGTATTTATCGAGCACTTACTGTGTGCAGAGCACTGTACTAAGCACTTTGAAAGTACAATTCGGCAACAGATAGAGACAATCCCTACCCAACAACGGGCTCCTCAGCCCTCAGACACATATCCTTGACATCTGTTTGTTTCCCTGTCTGCTATTTCTTTCCGTTTGTCTTTCCCACTATTCATTCATTCATTCAATTGTATTTATTGAGCGCTTACTGTGTGCAGAGCACTGTACTAAGCACTTGGGAAGTGCAAGTTGGCAACACATAGACACGGTCCCTACCCAACAACCGGCTCACAGTCTAGAAGCGGGAGACAGACAACAAAACAAAACATGTGGTCAGGTGTCAAGTCATCAGAATAAATATTAATAAAGCTAGATGCACATCATTGGCAAAATAAATAGAATAGTAAATATGTACAAGTAAAACAGATAGAGTAATAAATCTGTACAAACATTCATTCATTCAGTCACATTTATTGAGCGCTTACTGTGTGCAGAGCACTGTACTAAGCACTTGGGAAGTACAAGTCGGCAACATATAGAGACGGTCCCTACCCAACAATGGGCTCACAGTCTAAAAGGGGGAGACAGACAACAAAACAAAATATGTGGTCAGGTGTCAAGTCATCAGAATAAATAGAAGTAAAGCTAGATGCACATCATTGACAAAATAAATAGAATAGTAAATATGTACAAGTAAAACAGATAGAGTAATAAATCTGTACGAACATTCATTCATTCAATCTTATTTATTGAGTGCTTACTGTGTGCAGTTCACTGTACTAAGCGCTTGTATACAGGTGCTGAGAGGAGGGGAAGGAGGTAGGGCGGGGGATGGGGAGGGGGAGAGGAAAAAGGGGGCTCAATCTGGGAAGGCCTCCTGGAGGAGGTGAGCTCAGTAGACTGTTCACTGCTTGTCTACCAACTCTGTTGTTGTTTTATTCTCCCTGGTGTTTAGAACAGTGCTCAGCACACAGTAAGTGCTCACTAAGTGATTGATTGATAGTAAGCACTGTACAGACACAACAATTATTAGCAATCAGTCAATAGTATTTATTGAGTACTCACTGTGTGAAGAGCATTGTACTAAGTGCTTGGGAGAGTACAATATAACAGAGTTGGTAGACACGTTCCCTGCCCACATGGAGCTCTAGAGGGGGAGACAGACATTGATAGAAATAAATTAGTTACAGGTTCATTCATTCAATCATATTTATTGATCACTTATTGTGTGCCGAGCACTGTACTAAGCACTTGGGAAGTACAAGTCGGCAACATATTCATTCATTCATTCAATCGTATTTATTGAGCGCTTACTGTGTGTCGAGCACTGTGCTAAGCGCTTGGGAAGTACAAGCCGGCAACATATAGAGACGGTCCCTACCCAACAATGGGCTCACAGTTTAGAAGGGGGAGACAGACAACAAAACAAAACATGTGGTCAGGTGTCAAGTGGTCAGAATAAATAGAAGTAAAGCTAGATGCACATCATTGACAAAATAAATAGAATAGTAAATATGTACAAGTAAAATAGAATAATAAATCTGTACAAATATATACAAGGGCTGTGGGGAGGGGAAGGAGGTAGGGCAGAGGTGGGGGGGGATGGGGAGGAGGAGAGGAAAAAGGGGGCTCAGTCTGGGAAGGCCTCCTGGAGGAGGTGAGCTCTCAGTAGAGCTTTGAAGGGAGGAAGAGAGCTAGTTTGGCGGATGGGCGGAGGGAGGGCATTCCAGGCCCGGGGGATGATGTGGGCCGGGGGTCCATGGCAGGACAGGCGAGAAGGAGGTACGGTGAGGAGATTAGCAGCAGAGGAGCGGAGGATGCGGGCTGGGATGGAGAAGGAGAGAAGGGAGGGGAGGTTGGAGGGGGCGAGGGGATGGAGAGATTTGAAGCCGAGAGTGAATGCTGTGGGAATGAGGGAGGGGTGAATAAAAGGAACAAATCCAAGTGCAAGGGTGACATGGAAAGAAGCTTTGTGAAGATAGGCCTCTTGTAGGAGAAGGGTCTTTAGTAAGGCTTTGAAGGTGGGAGAGGGATTGTCTGTCAAATATGACAACAGCAACAACAGGAAACAAATATGTTTGTACATATTTTTTTACTCTATTTATTTATTTAATTTATTTGTACATATCTATTCTATTTATTTTATTTTGTTAGTATGTTTGGTCTCTGTCTCCCCCTTTTAGACTGTGAGCCCACTGTTGGGTAGGGACTGTCTCTATATGTTGCCAATTTGTACTTCCCAAGCGCTTAGTACAGTGCTCTGCACATAGTGAGCGCTCAATAAATGCGATTGATGATGATGATGATGAACAGGAATAGTAGTGCTTACTGTGTTGCAGAGCACTAAGCGCTTGGGAAAGTACAATAGAACAATATGGAGACACAGTCCCTGACCAATAATTCATTCATTTATTCAATCGTATTTATTGAATGCTTACTGTGTGCAGAGTATTGTACTAAGCGCTTGTACAAGTCGTCAACATATGGAGATGGTCCCTACCCAACAACGGGCTCACAGTATTAGTAATAATAATAAAAAACTAAACAAGAGGGTAGGTACATGATGAATAGATTAGACGCAGTGTCTGTCCCACATGGGGTTCATGGTCTAAGAAAAGTCAAATAGAATCAGTCAGTCAGACAGTCAATCGTGTGTACTGAGCACTTACTTTGTGCAGAGCACTGTACTAAGTGCTTGTGAGAGAAGCACTTAGAGAAGCAGCATGGAGTAGTGGATAGAGCCTGAACCTGGAAGTCAGAAGGTCATGGGTTCTAATTCTACTCTGCCACTGGTCTGCTGTGTGACCTAAGGCAAGTCACTTAGCTACTCTGTGCCTCAGTTCCCTCATCTGTAAAATGAGGATTGAGACTATGAGCCCCACGTGGGATAGGGACTGTGTTCAATCCGAATGCCTCGCATCTTGGGAAGCAGCCTGGCTTAGTGGAAAGAGCCTGGGCTTGGGAATAAGAGGTTGTGGGTTCTAATTCTGGCTCTGCTACTTGTCAGTTGTGTGACTTTAGGCAAGTCACTTAACTTCTCTGTGCCTCAGTTACCTCATTTTAAAATGTGTATGAGGATTGTGAGCCCCACGTGGGACAACCTGATTACCTTGTATCCACCCCAGTGCTTAGAACAGTGCTTGGCACATAGTAAGTGCTGAACAAATACCATTTTTACTATTATTATCTATCCCAGTGTTTAGAACAGTGCCTGGCACATAGTAAGTGCTTAACAAATGCAATAATGATAATTATAACAGAAACATTCCCTGTCCACTACGAGCTTACAGTCTAGAGGAGGAAACAGACATTAATATAAACAAATAAAATAACAGAGATGTACCTAAGTGGTGTGAGCCTGGGAAGGTGGAATGAATAAAGGGAGCAAGTCAGGACAACGCAGAAGGGAGTGGGAGATGAGGAAAAGTGAGGCTTAGTGTGGGAAGACCTCTTGGAGGAGATGGGCCTTCAATAAGGCTTTGAAGGGGGAGGGAGTCATTGTCTGTTGGATTTGAGGAGGGAGGGCATTCCAGGCCAGAGGGAGGACGTGGGACAACCTGATCACCTTGTAGATTGGGACTGTGAGCCCACTGTTGGGTAGGGACTGTCTCTATATGTTGCTAACTTGTACTTCCCAAGCGCTTAGTGCAGTGCTCTGCACACAGTAAGCGCTCAATGAATACGATTGATTGATTGTAACCTCCCCAGTGCTTAGAACAGTGCTTTGCACATAGTAAGCGCTTAATAAATGCCATTATTATTATTATTATTATTATTATTATTATTATTATTATTATTAAAGCACTGTTCTAAGCGCTGGGGAGGTTATCCCTCGGGGGGCTCCCAGTCTTCATCCCCATTTTCCAGATGAGGTCACTGAGGCCCAGAGAAGTGAAGTCTGGGCCTTCTAGACTTCTTCTAGAAGAAGTCCTCTAGTCTTCACAGTTTTCTAGACTGTGAGCCCGCTGTTGGGTAGGGACCGTCTCTATAAGCTGCCAACTTGTACTTCCCAAGCGCTTAGTCCAGTGCTCTGCACACCGTAAGTGCTCAATAAATACGATTGAATGAATGAATGAATGAATATTTATTACTCTATTTTACTTGCCCATATTTACTATTCTAGTTATTTGATTTTGTTAATATGTTTTGTTTCGTTGCCTGTCTCCCCCTTCTAGACTGTGAGCCCGCTGTTCGTAGGGACCGTCTCTATATGTTGCCAACTTGGACTTCACAAGCGCTTAGTACAGTGCTCTGCACATAGTAAGCGCTCAATAAATATGATTGAATGAATGAATGAATGACGTGGGCGAGAGGTCAGCGGTGAGATAGATGACATGGACGCCCAGTGAGAAGGTTGGCATTAGATGACGAAATCGGTGCGCGGTGGGTTGGAGTAGAAAAGTTGTGAAGTGAGGTAGGAGAGGGCAAAGTGATTGACTGTTTTGATCACTTGAAGTAGAGGTAGCCATTAGTATACTCTCTAGAGCCTTGTGAACTTGTTGTGGGCAGGAAATAATAATAAGGATGGTATCTGTTAAGCGCTTACTATGCACCAAGCACTGTTCTAAGTGCTGGGGTAGATACAAAGGCATCAGGTTGTCCCATGTGGGGCTCACAGTCTTCATCCCCATTTTCCAGATGAGGTAACTGAGTCACAGAGAAGTGAAGTTACTTGCCCAAAGTCACACAGCAGACAAGTGGTGGAGCCGGGATTAGAGCCCATGTCCTCTGACTCCTAACCCCGTGCTCTTTCCACTAGGCCATGCTGCTTCTGGGTCTGTTTGTTGTTGTATTTTACTCTCCTAAGCGCTTAGTACAGTGCTTTGCATACACTAAGCACTGGGTAAATATGATTGAATGTGTAGACTGTAAACTCCGTGAGGGCAGAGCTCCAGCCTATTATACTCTATTGTAATCTCTCTACCAGTGAGTTGAGAGTTGAGTTGTATACTCTGTGAGTACACATTCAATCAGTACCATTGATTGATTTAGATCAAATGCAGCAGCCAAATTGAATCCACCACTTATTAAAGTTTTACTTTGTGCTAAGCACCAGGGTAGACATCAGATTCGACCATTTCTGCTCCCCCTTAGGTTCACAGTCTCATCCCCACTTGCAGATGAGGGAACTGAGGCTCCACCACTTGTCAGCTGGGTGACTTTGGGCAAGTCCCTTCACTTCTCTGTGCCTCAGTTACCTCATCTGGAAAATGGGGATTAAGTCTGTGAGCCCCACATGGGACAAATTGATTACCTTGTATCTACCCCAGCGCTTAGAACAGTGCTTTGCACCTAGTAAGCGCTTAATAAATGCCATCATTATTATCTTCTAGACTGCGAGCCCACTGTTGGGTAGGGACCGTCTCTATATGATGCCAACTTGTACTTCCCAAGTGCTTAGTACAGTGCTCTGCACACAGTAAGCGCTCAATAAATGCGATTGAATGAATGAATGAATGAATGAGGCACGGAGCAGTGAAGTGATTTGTCCAAGGCCTCAGAGCAGAAATCTGGCAAAACAGGATTGGAACCCAGGTCCTCTGACTCCCAAGCCCGTGCTCTTTCCACCAGTCCACGGGGCTTCCTTGCTCTCCTACTAAAGGGAATCAGGGAAGACTGTGACACAATGTTAGGAGAAATAGTTGCGTGTGACTGCATGTGGAAGGAGGTGGTGGGAGACGGATTGCTTGCTGGTGATTCCTCTGCCTCGGAGCATCCTACTGATCCCAGCAGGGGGATAAATGTTTACTTTCAGACCCACCAGTTGGGAACATGGGATTTCAATAATAATAATAATAATGATGGCATTTATTAAGCGCTTACTATGTGCAAAGCACTGTTCCAAGCGCTGAAGCAGCAAGAAGCAGCATGGCGTACACAATAGAGTATGGGCCTGGGGGTAAGAAAGTCTTGGATTCTAATCCCTAAACTAAGGCCTCCTCTCCTCTTCTCCCACTCCCTTCTAAGCCACTCTTACTTGCTCCTTCATTCATCCTTCCTCCAATTCCCACAGTACATATGTATAATAATAATAATAATGATGATGATGATGATGCTGGTATTTGTTAAGCACTTACTATGTGTCAAGCACTGTTCTAAGCGCTGGATGGGTTACAAGGTAATCAGGTTGTCCCACATGGGGCTCACAGTCTTAATCCGCATTTTTTAGATGAGGTAACTGAGGCACAGAGAAGTGAAGTGACTGGCCCAAAGTCACACAGCTGATAAGTGGAAGAGCCGGGATTAGAACCCATGACCTCTGACTCCCAAGCCCGCACTCTTTCCACTGAGCCAAACTGCTTCTCTAAATAGATGTTACAAATAGATACATGTAGATAGAAGCAGCATGGCTGCTGCTTAGTACAGTGCCTTACATCATCATCACCATCATCAATCGTATTTATTGAGCGCTTACTATGTGCAGAGCACTGTACTAAGTGCTTGGGAAGTACAAATTGGCAAGCGCTCAATAAATATGATCAAATGCATGAATGAATGAATAAACCCATCTCCGTCACTTGTCCGTTGTGTGATCTTGGGCAAGTCACTTTGCTTCTCTGGACCTCAGTTTCCTCATCTGAAAAATGGGGATTGGGACTGTGAGCCCCATGTGGGACAGGGACTGTGTCGAACCTGATTTGCTTGTATCCACCCCAGTGCTTAATACAGTGCCTGGCACATAGTAAGTGCTTAACAAATACCACAATTATTATTATTATGAGTCAGTCAGTCGATCACATTTATTAAGCAAAACACTGTACTAAGAGCTTGGGAGAGGACAGTAGAACAATATAATAGACACATTCCCTGGCCACAAAGAGCTTATAGTCTAAAGTGTGACAGACATTAACGTAAATAAATAAATGACAGATCTGGACCTAAGCGGTGTGGGGCCGGGAGGGAAGATGAATAAAAGGAGCACGTTGGGGTGACACAGAAGGGAGTGGGAAAAAAAGAAAGGAGGGCTTAATCAGGGAAGGCCTCTTGGAGGAGATGTTCTATAGATAGATGGGACAGCCCAATTTTCTGGTGTAACCTTGTGCCTCATGCACTTTTAATAATAGTAATGGCAATTATTAAGCACCTACTATGTACAAAGCACTGTTCTAAGTGCTGGGGAGGTTACAAGGTGATCAGGTTGCCCCATGGGGGGCTCCCAGTCTTAATCCCCATTTTACAGATGAGGTAGCTGAGGCCCAGAGAGCTGAAGTGACTTACCCAAAGTCACACAGCTGAAAATTGGCAGAGCCGGGATTTGAACCCATGAGCTCTGACTCCAAAGCCCGTGCTCTTTCCACTGAGCCAGACTGATAATTTCTAGACTCAAGTGCTTAGTACAGTGCTCTGCACACAGTAAGTGGTCAATAAATATGATCGAATGAACTCCCCCTGGCTGACTCTCTAGGGGGAAGAGCACAGTCCTGAGAGTAAGAGGACCCGGGTTCTAATTCCGGCTCTGCCCCATATATTTTGGGGGGCCCAGGGTAAGTCACTTAATTCGTCTGTGCCTCAACTACCCCATCTGGAAAATGGGGATTAAATCCCACTCCCTCCTACATCGACAGTGAGCCCCACGTGGGACAGGCACTATGTTCAATCTGATTAACTCATACTGACCAAGAATTTAGTACAGTGCTCTGCACACAGTAAGTGTTTAATAAATAATAATAATAATGATGATGATGGCATTCATTAAGCACTTACTATGTGCAAAGCACTGTTCTAAGCACTGGGGAGGTTACAAGGTGATCAGGTTGTCCCACGGGGGGGCTCACAGTCTTCATCCCCATTCCCCATTTTACAGACAAGGTAACTGAGGCCCAGAGAAGTGAAGTGACTTGCCCAAAGTCACCCAGCTGAAAATTGGCAGATCTGGGATTTGAACCCACGACCTCTGACTCCAAAGCCCGGGCTGTTTTCCACTGAGCCACGCTGCTTCTCCATTAATAATAATAATAATAATAATGGCATTTATTAAGCGCTTACTATGTGCAAAGCACTGTTCTAAACGCTGGGGAGGTTACAAGGTGATCAGGTTGTCCCACGGGGGGCTCACAATCTTAATTCCCGTTTTACAGATGAGGGAACTGAGGCCCAGAGAAGTTAAGCGACTTGCCCAAAGTCACACAGCTGGCAATTGGAGGAGCCGGGATTTGAACCCATGACCTCTGACTCCAAAGCCCGGGCTCTTTCCACTGAGCCACGCTGCTTCTCTTGAAGCACTAAGTCTTGACTGACTTGATTGATTGACTTAGTGAATTAACTTGTATCTACCCCAGCACCTAGTGGGTAGAACCTGAGCCTGAGAGTCAGAAAGACCTGGTTTCTCCTCCCAGCTCCACCACTTGTCCGCTGTGTGATGCTGGGCAAGTTTCTACACTTCTCTGTGCCTCAGTGACCTCATTTGTAAAACAGGGATTAAGACTCTGAGCCCCATGTGGGACAGGGACTGTGTCCAACCCAGTCACTTTGTATCTGCCCTACCACTTATCACAGTGCCTGGCACATAGTAAGCGGTTAGACAACACGACGATTATTATGGTTATTTTTAGAACAGCGTTTGGCACGTAGTAAGCGCTTCACAAGTACCACAATGATGGTCACAATCATGATAATAAAGCTGACGACGTGGCGTCCTCGTCCCCCTGTCCCCTTCTCCGCACCATTGCCTTCCAGGGGCCTCTTCTGGGAGAGAGGGACGCATGTCCAGTTCCAGAACTCCCTTATTGCCGATGCCATTCAGTGTCCAGTCTCAGGTCAGTGGCATGGCGGATCTCACGCTCTCCTGTCACCCCACACCCTTCCAGAAAACACCAGTTTCGGGGGTGAAGAGGCCCATCTCACGCGGTCACTGAAAAAGCCCATCACCCCTCACCAACGGCTTTAAGACACCGAGGCAGAAAGAATCCCACTGGTACTTGCGACGGCTTCCTTGGAGACGAGGTGGCCATTATGTTCGATGAGGCGGCCACCTGGTTTCAGGGCTTTGGGCCCATGGGTTCCTAGATGACGAACAACACCTAACCTTCCCTCTGTTCCCGTTTTCCTAGGCAATCACTCAGGCGTGGTTCTGAGCATTAACACGAGGGAGATGCACAACTACCTGGTTAGCTGATGTCCGTCGCCGGAAACCTGCGCGGAAGAGACTTCTCGATTTTTTTTTTTTTCTCCCCGGGGAAGTCACTGAATCTCAAACCTGGCCCTAACTGGCGTGGACGGGAGGTTTCCGAAGACAGCCGAGGAGCGTGTTTTCTACTACCTACCCCGCAAGAAGGAAAGCCCGCTGCCTTTTCTCGTGTGGACTGAGCGTTTGATGTAACTTAGGAAGCCGAACCTCGGCCCCAGGCCCTCCCCGCTCCATGTATTCTAATTTCTGTGTGTGCTCGTTCTGGGAGTGGTTTTCTTTTTTGTTTGTTTTTCTGAAGCAAGGTGCCCGTCGTGATCGTCGTGGGTTTTTCCCACGTCTCTCTCCCGCCTGCCAAACTGACTTTGAACCCACTTGGATTCAACATCCACCCTGTCTTTCTTGAGATGGCGGGAGAGGAAGTGTGAAAGTAGGAACCCGTTAGCTCTCTTGGGGAGGGTGCAGAGGGGCCTGTGACCATGTCTGTATCCTTCAGCTAGGCCCGGGGACACTCATTACGGGGTCTCGCCCTTGTCATTGTAACGGGCCCTCACTGAAACAGAAACAACCCCCTCGTCCCGCCTGGCGATAGCACCAGTTATTGCTGTTGGAGGATTCTGATCCCCCTGCCCCTCCGCCCAAGTCTTTTTAAACTTCAGATCGTGTAAATACCGCTTTAGGTAGTTCTCGGGTAATTTTTGGAACTCTCACTATGGCAGGGGGGTCCCCAATCCCCGGACACCCCACAGTCCTCAGACAGAGGCCTTCACCCAAGGGAGTGGAATCAAGCGTCCCAGGTCCCATTGAGGGACGACCCCGCCGTTCAGGGAGACTTGGAGCTCCCCACCAGATCTGATCTAAATTGGGGATTTGTTCACTTCCCTCCATGGTCTTTTCCCACCCAGAAGTGGGATGGTGATGGTGGAAAGAGGGAGTTGGTGAGGCCTGGGCTACACTTCCTCCTCCTGGCTACCGGTGGGGTGTTTCTACGAGGCAAGACCGTCGTTCAGTTAATGGAACAGACCCCCGCCCCCGGCTGGCTCTGAATCTGCCCACACCTCCCTGCGCCTTTGAAAGAGAGGAAGTTTCCACTCGCTTCAAAGGGCCTGACGGTTTATCCGGGAGTCCAGCTGGCAGACGAGGGGGGTAGTGAACTTTTCACCGTTTGCCTTGTAGCCATGGCTCCTCTCGGTCACCAAAATCCAGCTGGTGGCCATCTTCTCCACGCTGCCTTCTTCAAGAGAGTGTTCTCGAACTCCTTAGGCGTCAGACACCAAGGACGACGATGCCCGGACAGCAAGTGGCCTCGGAAAAGTTCTATGCATCACGTTGGCTCTTACGTAAGTCCAGGGACCCGATGAAAGTGAGAAAATTCGTCATCGTCCACTCCTACCGGTCACCTGCCCCTCTTCTACTCCTCAGCCTTCCTCTCCCGGCTGCTGTTGCCAGTGCCGCCCCAGCCTAGGGGGCCATCCCTTTAAGCACAATCCAACGGGAATGGACAGAAAGAAGCTTCCACACACTGATATCTCCCACAGGTTTAGTTCACCTCTGGGATATCGAAGGAATTCCTGGCACTTGGCTCCTCTCAAAGCACTCAGGAAGCCATCCATGTGTCAGCTATGAGATCTCCCCTGGATCCCCTTTACGCCCCAGGCAGGAAACCGCAAAGACCCCCACGGTGATATCAAGTCTTCCCCGATAATAATAATAATGATGATGGTATTTGTTAAGCACTTACTATGTGCCAAGCACTGTTCTAAGCACTGGGGTAGATACAAGGTCATCAGGTTGTCCCACGTGGGGCTCACAGTCTTCATCCCAATTTTCCAGATGATGTAACTGAGGCCCAGAGAAGTTAAGTGACTTGCCCAAAGTCACACAGCAGACAAGTGGCAGAACAGAGATTAGAACCCATGCCCTCTGATTCCCAAGCCTGGGCTCTTTCCACTAAGCCCGAAGCCCTATTTAGATGAGGCGGATTTGATTCTGTACCTCGGAGAATTCCGGTGACCATTATCGGATGTCAGTTCGGAAAGAAGAGGTGAGAGGAGAGAGAGGAGAGAGAGGAGAGAGAGAGAGAGAGAGAGAGAGAGAGAGATGCTTCCCTCTAGACTGTAAGCTCATTGTGGGCAAGGAACGTATCTCTTGTTCTGTTACATTGTACTCTCCCATGCGCTCAGTACAGTGCTCTGCACATAGTAAGTATTCAATAAATATAATTGATTGACTGAGAGAGACAGAGAGAAAGAGAGGAAGAAAGAGGGAGAGAGAAAGAGGAGAGAGAATTGTCTTTCTTATCCACTGGTCATGCAGTTCATCACTGAGGGATCCAGAGTCCCAGCCACACAGAAAAGTCATTCCTCATTGTGTCATATACAACCCGGCACTGTATATGCTGGCCTCCTCCCACTTCTCTCCATGCATGTCTTTTATCAGGGAGTCACTCCCTTCCCTGATTGCAGTGCTCTTTGTTGGTCTGTCTTCACCCAGGGGCTCCCAATTTTCAGCTGAAACACATCGACTGAGGCATGTTTTTACCTTATCCCTAAAATGCCTCCTCTGTCCTCCTCGCTTTTGGGGCCCAAGAGATTATTGCATGTGGAGGACTGTACTAAGCACTTGGGAGAGTACACTAGGGTCGCTAGACACAATCCCTAACCTGTTTGGGTCTCCTGCTGTGGCTCATTCCTCTCACACGTCCGGCCCACCGGAGAAGCATCAGAGCAGGCAGAGCTTCAATACTAGGAGATCGAAGACGTTCCGAAACTTCATCACTCGTGATCTGGTCTTGCTGCTTGATGCTGAGTGTGTCTGGCCCAGAAGTGATGCTGGTATAATGGGCGAGGAGCCAGGTGAGATGTCTCTGTACGGTCCGGAGGGAAGGACGGTCAACGCTCCAGCTCTGGAGATTTTTCGTTTGGCTGCAAATCAATGAAACTCTCACGGTAAGTAGGCAGCTTCAACCTGAAGCTGGATATGGGCAGGAAAAGTATCCGCTAATTCTGTTGTATCATTCTCTCCCAGATGCTTAGTATAGTGCAGAGCACATAGTAAGCCCTCAATAACTACCACTGATAGATTGATTGAGGCATTTAGAGTGGGAGGGTCAAGTGAAGGGATACGTGGACTTTTGTTTTTCTTCTAAATTGTAAGAAGTATTTGTTTAGAATCTTCGCTTCACTCCCTTGATGATTAAGCCGACTTTTCTGAAATTTTAGCTATAATCCTTGTAAAAAAAAAGGTATTTTGTTTCACTTTTATCCTCTATACACTCACATTTATATCTCTCTCTATATTTATATATCAATAAAGATCTAGGTAAACACATATTCATATCTTATAATTACTTATCAATCCATTAATGAATTCCCCAACTGTTTTTCAGAAGACAAATGAAATGCCATAGTAATTTTGTCACTTTGTTATCTTAAGATAGGGACTGGTAAACTTGGCAAATCCCTTAATTGCATTGAACATTTTAGATGCTATTTAACCTCCAGACCTTTTCATCGGAATCACCGCCGTCCAAACATAATGGGAGGAATTAAAAGATAAACCCGTGGAAACACATTTATTTGAACTTTATGTGTGCCATCCTATTTTGGACCGATCATCTTAGTCCTTGAGTAGCTTCAGGCAGTGTTCTTCGATAGCTATTTCAACCACTCAGAGAACATTACCATCAGGCTGACTTCTGAAATGTTTTTCTTTAAGTGTGGATTCTTTATTAGGAATAAGTTGATAAATGGATACGAGGTGGAATGGAAAATCGCCCCAGTGGAAACACCCTTTTGCTGCACTGAGGTGAACAAAATGTAGCACTGTTGTGTCAACAGATGGGAAGTAGTGGAGCTAGACAAGGGGGATGCGTGTTTTTCTCCGTGCGTTGTGGTGGAAAATGACTGGGGAATTAGGGAACGTTTGTCCCTGTCAAATAAGAGAGGACACAGTAAGCGTTCAATACGTACGACTGAATGAAGGAATGGATACAGCAGCCATCGTGGGTCCGGAAGAGACGGTCGTGTGCAGACGTGTGGCGTTGGGATGTCTCAGGGATCCAACACGCCTGAGATTCCCTGGTAATGGGTTTGTGCAAGAAAGAAGCCCTTGTCTCATCGACTATTTAATGTAAAGTCATGAAGGCTGAAGAGAAAACTTCAGGACATTCAACAGGACCTCATCATACCTGGTACAGCAGCCTTTGGCGGAGAGGTTTGGAAATACCGATAATCCACAACTAGAAAGGGTCAGCAAAAAGCCACGCATGCCATCAGCTCCTACGCATTTGGTTGGGGAAAAAAATGTATTTCGAGCCATTGAAATACATCATAGTGTCCTGCTGTTTCCCTTTGGGCATTAGGGGTTTTTGCAAGTGGTTTTCTGAGCCAACCAAGCCTAGCACAGTCTTCCTAGTTCCCTACATTTTTTGTTGCTAGGCATCATGACAGTCTGTGGTAGTACATTGGTTTGAAACTATCCTTCCATGGTGGAGACAGTGTGGGAGAGATGGGTTTCATCATTGGGTTCAGGGATCTTCTTGCTGCCTTGGGAAAAGCAAGATTCACTGCGAGGCAAGTGCTTTGGAGGGAACAAGCATTTCCCTGAAGAGTCTTCACTCTGCTTCACATCTCCACCTCCTTTCCGGATTTTTTCTTTCAGAACTTCCCGTCTGCTGCAAATCCATTCTTAGATCTGGATGAGTAAGTAAAACTTGGTTCCAGAGACCTGAGGTATTCTCCTATGGTCGTGTGGCAGTCCAAACAAAAAATTTACAGAGGTGATTGTCTGCCAGAGTAGGTGGGATTACTCATTGGGGTCCAATCTGGTACCTGGTAAACTCTTATTCAATGCCAACTGATAATTATTAATGTTAATGTTCTGGTCCCAAGCCCCAGTACAGTACAAAGAAGCAACGTGGCCTAGTCACAAGAGCACAGTATTGGGAGTCAGAACGTGGGTGACCTTGGGCAAGTCGCTTCACTTCTCTGGGCCTCCATTTCCTCATCTGTAAAATGGGTATTGAGACTGTGAGACCCACATGGGACAGAGACAGTGTTCAACCTGATTACCTTGTATCTACCCCAGCACTTAAAACAGTGCTTGGCACATAAATAAGCACTAAACAAATCCCAAAATTATAATTATTATCATTGTCATTGCAAAATAAATGGGCATTCAAGAATTATTACCACTACGTGCACAAGGTGCATGAATTTTTAGTTTTGAGCATTTCAGCAATGAATCACTGGTATTTCATTCATTCGATCATATTTATTGAGCGCTTACTGTGTGCAGAGCACTGTACTAAGCACTTGGAAAGTACAAGTTGGCAACATATAGAGATGGTCCCTACCCAACAGCGGGCTCACAGTCTAGAATTTATTGAGTCTAGTCTATTCTATTTAGAATAGTCTAGTCTATTTATTGAGCACCTACTGTGTGCAGAGCACTGGATGTAGGTAGGGTTTGGAAGGGTATAAATGAGTAGATGAAACCTCATGGATTGAGAAGTGTCACTAGGGAAAAGCATTTAGCGGTGGAAACAAAGAGGAGTTAAATAGAGAGTTTGCATCTCTTTGCATGGAGGTGGTCAGTTTGTTTCGTCATTGCTCCAACCCACGTTTGTTGCTGATTGTGAGCTGAGATGAGAGGCAGTATCACTTAGTGGATAGAGACCAGGGCTGGGAGTCAGAAAGACCTGGGTTCTAATCATGGCTCGGCCATAAGTCAGCTGTGTGACCTTGGGCAAGTCACCTCACTTCTCTGTGCCTCAGTTACCTTATCTGTAAAATGGGGGTTAACAGCATGAGCCCCTTGTGGGACAAGGTCTGTGTCCAACCTGATTGACTTGTATCTACCGCAGGGCTTAGAACAGTGCTTGGCACATAGTAAGTTCATTCATTCATTCAATCGTATTTATTGAGTACTTACTGTGTGCAGAGCACTGTACTAAGCACTTGGGAAGTACAAGTAAGTGCTTAACAAGTACCAGAATTGTTATTATTATTATTACTATTAGGGAGTGCTGGGTGACTGGAAATTGAAGGCTGCAGATTCTCCCCACGGAATGCCAAAAAGTGGCTAAATCCCTGCCAGCTCACGGGCTGCTTTAGGGAGGAAGTTGGCCCCAAACCATTATCTTCTCTTGTCCGTTTTTGCTCTCACTTTGGGCTGGTGATCATCGTGAGCCCAAACGTGGACTCTTTTTTTAAATGGTATTTGTTAGGCGATTACTTTGTGCCAGGCACTGTAGTAAACACCTGAGGTAGGTGTAAGATAATTAGGTCCCTGTCCCATGTGGGGCACACAGTCTTCACCACCAATTTACAGATGACATAACCGAGGCACAGAGAAGTGATTTGGTCACACAGCAGACAAGTGGACTCCGCACTGGGGAAACAGAAAGTTGGCTCACTAGTTGAGAACTTGGAGAGGCCCTGAGTTGACATGACCACATTTCCCCCAGACTAACAGTCAGCCTAAAATAGAAAATTTTTGAGCCTACTGCATTTTCTAAATCATCTGTTGCTAAATACATTGATCATTGTTATTTATTAAGCACTTACTGTGTATAGACTGAGTGCCAAAGTGAGACTGCTTGGTTCAGTGGAAGAAGCATTGGCCTGGGTCCTATTCTCCGCTCTGCACCTGCCTGTTGGGTGACCTTGGGCAAGTCACCTCACTTCTCCGAGCCTCAGGTAGCTCACCTGTAAAATGGAGATTCAATCCCCGTTCCCCCTCCTACTTAGATTGTGAGCCCTGTGCAGGATTGTGAGCCCCGACGCGATTAGCTTGTATCTTCCCCAGTGCTTAAAACACTGTTTGACACAGAGTAAGCACTTATCATCAATCATATTTATTGAGCGCTTACTGTGTGCAGAGCACTGTACTAAGCACTTGGGAAGCACAAGTTGGCAACATTTAGAGACAGTCCCTACCCAGCAGTGGGCTCACAGTCTAAAAGGGGGAGACAGAGAACAAAAACAAACATACTAACAATAAAATAAATAGAATAGATATGTACAAGTAAAATAAATAAAAAAAATAAATAGAGTAATAAATATGTACAAACATATATACATATATATACACTCATAAAATACCACGATGATTATTACCATCATCATCGTCATTTCATTTCCCATGACCATGGTTTCCTCTTCTATCAAATGGGGATTCAAAACCGACTCTCCCCCTGTGATTCCCAAATGGGACAGGGATTCAGTCAGACCCGATTACCTTACATCTACCCCAACGCTTAGTACAGTGTCCAGCACAGAATAAGTGCTTAACAAATTCCATAATTGTCATTTTTAAAGGCAGTGCTCTCAATTCTCATAACGCGAGTCTTCAGATGAGATGAGTTTAATCCCTCTCGATCAATCAATTGCATTTATGGAGCACGTCCTGTGTTCAGAGCACTGTACAAAGCTCCCCACATCACAAAGGCAAGTGCAGTTTCACAAATATGCGTGTTGCTTTGTGGTACATGCTGACCCTCTGTGCTTTCGCTAGTAGCAAAAATTGTTCTTCCGGCACCACAGGTCTGGCAGGTCACGGGAGCATAGGGACCGATTTGGTTTTAGATTCCCTTAGTACAGGGTTTGTCAGGATAATAATAATAATAATAATGGCATTTATTAAGTGCTTACTATATCCAAAGCACTGTTCTAAGAACTGGGTAGGTTACAAGGAGATCAGGTTGTCCCACAGGGGGCTCACAGCCTTAATCTCCATTTTACTGATGAGGGAACTGAGCCACAGAGAATAATAATAATAATAATGATGGCATTTATTAAGTGCTTACTATGTGCAAAGCACTGTTCTAAGAGCTGGGGAGGTTACAAGGAGATCAGGCTGTCCCACGGGGGGCTCACAGTCGTAATCCCCATTTTACAGATGAGGTAACTGAGGCCCAGAGAAGTTAAGTGCCCAAAGTCAGACAGCTGATAATTGCCAGAGCCAGGATTCAAACCCATGACCCCTGACTCCAAATCCCATGCTTTTTCCACTGAGCCACGCTGCTTTTCCTACAGTGCTCTGTATTGAGGAAGCACTCGGTAAATACCACTGATTTTTACTGACAGCAACCCCACTGCCGTCGCATATCGAGCTGCGGCCTGCTCGGTAACTTTCGCTGGCCTTAGTCATTCCAAGTGGGAAAATAAATAAAACCCTATCGCATGGGTTCAGGATCAAATTCCAGCCCAGCGTCACCTCTCCGGATCCCTCCCGGATCTAGTTTTGGTGGAGCAAATGTCTCCTTCCATCCCGGTTTCTCCCCCTCCTCTCTCTTCCACGTTTCTCCCGGCTCTTTCACACTCCTTCACAACTGGCTCGGTTCTTCTGAAATTAGACGGTCTCCCATTGGACCCTCAGAAAGCGATCGAACCTAGAACTCAGCACAGAGAAGCGAGAGACCGAGACCCTTTGTAACTCACGTCTCCCTTCCAAATAGCCTCCTCTTTCCAGGAACTCTGTCTCCGTCTGAATTCCAACAGAAGGTTTTGATGTCCAAGTGGGTTGAGGTAGCAGTTTTTCATCAGATCCGTCTCCTCCTCGTTGCACGCGTTTTTCAGAGTTTCGAGCGTTGGATATCTTATTCCCCAGGTCGTTTAGAAGAATTCTTCCTCTAGACTCTAAGCCGGTCCTCTAGATTGTAAGCTCGTTGCAGGCAGGGGATGTCACTCTTTATTGTTGTATCATACCTTCCCAAGCGCTTAGTCCAGGGCTCTGCACACAGCAAGTGCTCAATGAATGCGATTAAATGCATTAGTCCCTAGCTCATTTAGAAAAATGCGACTCTGACCATCCTCACCTCCGCTCTTTCTATACGGTTTTGGGATTCAAAGGGAAGGATGAAATAATTTCATAATCAGTATATTGTCAACAGTTATTAAAAGAAATCTTTGTATATTTTTGTAAATATGTAACCAATTAAATGGCAGTTTTGTAGTCATGTGCTGTTTTGAGAAAAGAGGCAGATATATGTTTGAATACACTTATTGTCACACTTTGGGGATTCAATTGCACAATCACTACTTTAATTCAGTCTTGTGCAAAAAATACACGCTTCCATAACCGGGTATATGCTACTGATCCACCTCCAAATTTCTATTTATAAGATGCCTTGAGCTGGTTAAACCATTTTTTTTCCGCTTCCATACCTGTAGCAGCCAAACGACTGTAAAGTGTTCCCATGTCCCGCGCATTCCAAAGGTACGCATTTGTCTTGAGAAACTGCACTACAGATTTTCTTAAATAAAATTGGTTTCAAACAGTTCCCTTGGCGGCTAGCTCATTTTGTGTCAATGGCTATCAACACCAAAGCAAATGGATTGAATCTTTCATTGTTTCTTCCCTTTTGATAACTGCAAATTGTACTCCAGCTTGAATTTTATCCTTTTTTTAAAAAATGTTACTTGTTAGGAGTTTACTATGTGTCAAAAACCATTCTAAGTGCCGGGGTATTCACAGATATTACATGTATACAAAGACATTAATTAGGTTGGACACAGTCCCTATCCTTCATTCATTCATTCATTCATTCAATCATATTTATTGAGTGCTTACTGTGTGCAGAGCACTGCACTAAGTGCTTCAAAAGTACAATTCAGTAACATATAATAATAATAATAGTGATGGGATTTATTAAGTGCTTACTATGTGCAAAGCACTGTTCTAAGCGCTAGGGAGGTTACAAGGTGATCAGGTTGTCCCAGGTCGGGCTCACAGAGAAACAGTGTGGCTCAGTGGAAAGAGCACTTAAGTCACTGAACTTCTCTGTGCCTCAGTTACCTCATCTGTAAAATGGGGATGAAGACTGTGAGCCCCCTGTGGGACAACCTGCTCACCTTGTAACCTCCCCAGCGCTTAGAACAGTGCTTTGCACATAGTGAGTGCTTAATAAATGCCATTATCATTATTATTATTAATCCCCATTTTACAGATGAGGTAACTGAGGCCCAGAGAAGTGAAGTGACTTGCCCAAAGTCACACAGCTGACTAGTGGCAGAGCTGGGATTTGAACCCATGACCTCTGATTCCAAAGCCCAGGCTCTCTCCACTGAGCCACGCAGCTTCTCTGAGACGTTCCCTATCCAACAACGGGCACGCTATCTAGAGGACTTCATGGGGCTGACAGCCTAGTTGGAGGAAGGACAGCTCTTTAATCATCATTTATACAGCTGAGGAAACTGAGGCCCAAAGAATGCAGTGACTGGCCCAAGGTCACCCAGTGAGCAATTGGCAGGGCTAGCTTTAGAACCCAGGTCCTCTGACATCCAGACCTGTGAGGTTCCTATCAGGTTATGCTCCTTCTGCTACTGTAGCAGAGAAGTGGTGTGGCTTAGTGGAAAGAGCTCGGGCTCGGGAGTCAGAGGTCGTGGGTTCTAATCCCAGCTCCGCCACTTGTCAGCCATGTGACTTTGGGCAAGTCACTTCACTTCTCTGGGCCTCAGTTACCTCATCTGTAAAATGGGGATAAAGACTGTGTGACCCATGTGGGACAACCTGATAACCTTGTATCTCCCCCAGTGTTTAGAACAGTGCTTAACAAACACCATTATTATTATTATTGCAAGCAAGTGGGGTTGGACTCAGTCCCTGTCCCACTTAGGGCTCCAGGTTTAATCCCCATTTTACATATGAGGCAACTGAGGCCCAGAGACGTGAAGTGATTTGCCCAAGGTCACAAAGCAGACAAGTGACAAAGCAGACAAAGCAGACCTGTGCTTCTGACCCCATTCCCTCTCATCTCATGAAATCTCTCGCTCCATCCCTTCTCCCCTCCTTAACTTCCATCTTCAACCACTCACTCTCCACTGGTTCCTTCCCCTCTGCCTTCAAACATGCCCATGTCTCTCCCATCCTAAAAAAACCCTCTCTTGACCCCACCTCACCTTCTAGTTATCGCCCCATATCCCTCCTACCATTCCTTTCCAAACTCCTTGAACAAGTTGTCTACACGTGCTGCCTAGAATTCCTCAACAACAACTGTCTCCTCGACCCCCTCCAGTCTGGCTTCCGTCCCCTACATTTCACGGAAACTGCCCTCTCAAAGGTCACCGATGACCTCCTGCTTGCCAAATCCAATGGCTCCTACTCTTTCCTAATCCTCCTCGACCTCTCAGCTGCCTTCGACACTGTGGTCCACCCCCTTCTCCTCAACACGCTCTCCGACCTTGGCTTCACAGACTCCGTCCTCTCCTGGTTCTCCTCTTATCTCTCCGGTCGTTCTTTCTCGGTCTCTTTTGCAGGCTCCTCCTCCCCCTCCCATCCTCTTACTGTGGGGGTTCCCCAAGGTTCAGTGCTTGGTCCCCTCCTGTTCTCGATCTACATTCACTCCCTTGGTGACCTCATTCGCTCCCACAGCTTCAACTATCATCTCTACGCTGATGACACCCAGATCTACATCTCTGCCCCTGCTCTCTCTCCCTCCCTCCAGGCTCGCATCTCCTCCTGCATTCAGGACATCTCCATCTGGATGTCTGCCCACCACCTAAAACTCAACATGTCCAAGACTAAACTCCTTGTCTTCCTCCCAAACCCTGCCCTCTCCCTGACTTTTCCATCACTGTTGATGGCACTACCATCCTTCCCATCTCACAAGCCCATAACCTTGGTGTCATCCTCAACTCCGCTCTCTCGTTCACCCCTCACATCCAAGCCGTCACCAAAACCTGCCGGTCTCAGCTCCGCAACATTGCCAAGATCCGCCCTTTCCTCTCCATCCAAACTGCTACCCTGCTCGTTCAAGCTCTCATCCTATCCCGTCTAGACTACTGTATCAGCCTTCTCTCTGATCTCCCATCCTCATGTCTCTCCCCACTTCAATCGATACTTCATGCTGCTGCCCAGATTGTCTTTGTCCAGAAACGTTCTGGGCATGTTACTCTCCTCCTCAAAATTCTCCAGTGGCTACCAATCAATCTGCGCATCAGGCAGAAAGTCCTCGCCCTCGGCTTCAAGGCTGTCCATCCCCTCGCCCCCTCCTACCTCACCTCCCTTCTCTCTTTCTCCAGCCCAGCCCGCACCCTCCACTCCTCTGCCGCTAATCTCCTCACCGTACCTCGTTCTCGCCTGTCCCGCCATCGACCCCCGGCCAACGTCATCCCCCGGGCCTGGAATGCCCTCCCTCTGCCCATCCGCCAAGCTAGCTCTCTTCCTCCCTTCAAGGCCCTGCTGAGAGCTCACCTCCTCCAGGAGGCCTTCCCAGACTGAGCCCCTTCCTTCCTCTCCCCCTCGTCCCCCTCTCCATCCCCCCCATCTTACCTCCTTCCCTTCCCCACAGCACCTGTATATATGTATATATGTTTGTACATATTTATTACTCTATTTATTTATTTATTTATTTTACTTGTACATACCTATTCTATTTATTTTATTTTGTTAGTATTTTTGGTTTTGTTGTCTGTCTCCCCCTTTTAGACTGTGAGCCCACTGTTGGGTAGGGACTGTCTCTATATATTGCCAACTTGTACTCCACAAGCGCTTAGTACAGTGCTCTGCACACAGTAAGCGCTCAATAAATACGATTGATTGATTGATTGATTGATTGATGGAGCCGGGATTAGAACCCCTGATGCTCTGATTCCTAGGCCTGAGCTCTATCAACTAATTCATGCTAATAATAATAAGATGGTATTTATTAAGTGCTTAGTATGTGCCAAGCACTGTTCTAAGTACTGGGGTAGATACTCTATTTATTTTACTTCTACATATTTACTATTCAATTTATTTTATTTTGTTAATATGTTTTGTTTTGTGTCTGTCTCCCCCTTCTAGACTGTGAGCCCACTGTTGGGTAGGGACCATCTCCATATGTTGCCAACTTGTACTTCCCAAGCGCTTAGTACAGTGCTCTGCACACAATAAGCGCTCAATAAATACGACTGAGTGAATGAATGAATACAAGGTAATCAGGTTGTCCCACGTGGGGCTCACAGTCTTAATCCCCATTTTACTGATGAGGTAACTGAGGCACAGAGAAATTAAGTGACTTGCCCAAAGTCACACAGCAGAAAAGTGGCAAAGCCGGCATTAGAACCCATGACTTCGAACTCCCGAGGCCGGGCTCTTTCCCACTGAGCCACGCTGCTTCTCATGTTAGGACTGTGAGCCTCATGTGGGGCAGGGACTATGTACCCCAGCGCTTGAAGGCAGAGACTCAAGTGGACTGAGTTCCCCCTTTTAGACTGTGAGCCCACTGTTGGGTAGGGACTGTCTCTATATGTTGCCAACTTGTTCTTCCCAAGTGCTTAGTACAGTGCTCTGCACACAGTAAGTGCTCAATAAATACGATTGATTGATTGATTGATTGATTGGACAGTGCAGAAGGAGGCAATGGTCAACCAATTCTGGATTTTGACCAAGAAAACTCTGTGGATCCACTGCCAGAACGATGGCAGATGACTGTGGCAATCTGGGAGAGATGTGCCCATGGCGTCGCTATGGGTCAGAGACAACTCGACAGCATGAGACAAGACCCCAGATCTTAGAACAGCTTTGGACGACTTGACACCTGTCCACATGTTTTATTTCGTTGTCTGTCTCCCCCTTCATCATCAATCGTATTTATTGAGCACTTACTGTGTGCAGAGCACTGTACTAAGTGCTTGGGAAGTACAAGATGGCAACAGATAGAGACGGTCCCTACCCAACAGTGGGCTCACAGTCCCCCTTCTAGACTGTGAGCCCGTTGTTGGATAGGGACCGTCTCTATCTGTTGCCATCTTGTATCATCATCATCATCATCAATCGTATTTATTGAGTGCTTACTATGTGCAGAGCACTGTACTAAGCGCTTGGGAAGTACAAATTGGCAACATATACAGTCCCTACCCAACATTGGGCTCACAGTCTAAAAGACTTCCTAAGCGCTTAGTACAGCACACAGTATGCATGCAATAAATACCATTGAATGAATGAATGAATGAACAGTGCTTGGCACCTACTAAGTGCTTAACAAGTACCACAATTATTATTATTATATAACCAAGTTGGTAGACACATTCCCTACCCACAGGGAAAACCCTGCTGAATGGTGCTTTGATCAACACGGTTCTCTCCTGCTTTCCTTCCTACTTTTGCATCCCTTTCTCAGACCCTTTTTTCTGTCTCTTTCACAAACCCTTCCTTACCACCTGCTCCTTAACTCTGGAGTTCAGTGGGGGTCACTCAAGGCTCTATTCTAGCACCCTGCCCTTCTTACTTTATACCCACTCTCCCTTGGGGATCTCCGTGCTCCTGGCTAGCAATACTCAAGTCCCGGCTCCGCCAGTTGTCAGCTGTGTGACTTTGGGCAAGTCACTTCACTTCTCTGGGCCTCAGTTCCCTCATCTGTAAAATGGGGATTAAGACTGTGAGCCCGCTGTGGGACAACTGGATCACTTTGTAACCTCCCCAGTGCTTAGAATAGTGCTTTGCACATAGTAAGCACTTAATAAATGCCATCGTTATTGTTATTATCATCCACCAAGCTAGCTCTCTTCCTCCCTTCAAAGCCCTACTGAGAGCTCACCTCCTCCAGGAGGCCTTCCCACACTGAGCCCCCTCCTTCCTCTTCCTCTCCTCCCCCTCCCCCACCCCCCGCCTTACCTCCTTCCCCTCCCCACAGCACCTGTATATACGTTTGTACATATTTATCATTCTATTTTACTTGTACATATTTGCTATTCTATTTATTTTATTTTGTTAATATGCTTTCTTTTGTTGTCTGTCTCCCCGTTCTAGACTGTGAGCCCGCTGTTGGGTAGGGACCATCTCTATTGCCAATTTGTACTTCCCAAGTGCTTAGCACAGTGCTCCGCACACAATAAGCGCTCAATAAATACGATTGAATGAATGAATGCATAAATGCCATCGGTATTATTATTATTACTCTTTCCGCCCCATGCTCATCAGGTTGCCTATCCAAATGGCTACCAGGTTAATCCAATCACTCATCCTTTCCCGTCTTGATTATTCTATCAGCCTCCTGGCCGACGTCCCAGTCTCCTGTCTCTTTCCACTCCAATCCATATTTCATGCTGTTGCCCGGATCCTTTTTCTACCATCATCATCAATCGTATTTATTGAGCGCTTACTGTGTGCAGAGCACTGTACTAAGCGCTTACCAGAATGTTGAGCCCCTCTCCTCCAAAATCTCCAGCGGTTGCCCATCCACCTCCGCATTAAACAGAAACTCCTCGCCATCGGCTTTAAAGCAGTCCATCACCTCGCCCCCTCCTACCTCATCTTGCTACTCTCCTACTATGAACCAGCCCGGACAATTTGCTCCTTTCATGCTAACCCTCTCATTTGTAAAAAATGGGGATTATTATTATTATTAATAATAATAATAATAATAGTAATAATAATAATAATGGCATTTGTTAAGTGCTTACTACGTGCGAAGCACTGTTCTAAGCACTGGGGAGGATACAAGGTGATCAGGTTGTTCCACGTGGGCCTCACAGTCTTAATCCCCATTTTCCAGATGAGGTAACTGAGGCTCAGAGAAGTTAAGTGACGTGCCCAGGGTCACACAGCAGACATGTGGCATAGCCGGGATTAGATAAAGACTGTGAGCCCCATGTGGGACAGGGACTGTGTCCAACTTGGTTAACGTCTCTCTACCTCAGGGCTTAGAACAGTGTTTGGCACATAGTAAAGTACTTAAGTCCCATAACAAGTACTTAACAACCATAACAAGTACCATACGAAAAGCAGCGTGGCTCAGTGGGAAGAGCACGGGCTTTGGAGTCAGAAGTCATGGGTTCAAATCCCGGCTCTACCAATTGTCAGCTGTGTGACTTTGGGCAAGTCAACTTCTCTGTGCCTCAGTTACCTCATCTGTAAAATGGGGACTAAGACTGTGAGCCTCCTGTGGGAAACCTGATCACCTTGTATCATCCCCACTGCTTAGAACAGTGCTTTGCACTTAATAAATGCCATCATTATTATTATTATAAGTATTGTTGTTATTATTATTATTGGGAGACAGAGGACCTGGGGGGTGGGCGGTCCCTTAGAGGAGTGGAAGATTTTGCTTCTTCCTCTGATTTGCCTAAACTCAGGCGACAAACAAGCACATATTCAGATACTGTGTGCTCTGCACACAGTAAGAGCTCAATAAATACAATTGATTGATTGATTGATAGAGAAAATTGCACACCGACATGGTGAGACCCAGACACTCCCATTCATTCATTCATTCATTCAATCGTATTTATTGAGCACTTACTGTGTGCAGAGCACTGGACTAAGCGCTTGGGAAGTATAAGCCGGCAACAGATAGAGAAGGTCCCTACCCAACAATGGGCTCACAGTCTAGAAGGGGCAGACAGACAACAAAACAAACCACGGAAACAGGTGTGACACAGTAAGCGCTCAATAAATACGATTGAATGAATGAACAAAGCACAGCGTAGTACACGGAGCCCGGGAGTCAGAAGGTCATGAGTTCTAATCCCGGCTCCGCCACTTGTCTGCTGTCTGGCCTTGGGCAAATCACTTCGCTTCTCTGGGCCTCAGTTCCCTCATCTGGAAAATGGGGATTGAGACTGTGAGCCCCACGTGGGACAAGGATTGTGCCCAGTCTGATTCGGTTTTATCCACCCGAGCTCAGTACAGTGGCTGACACAGAGTAAGTGCTTAACAAATTCTATGATTATTATTATTATTTTTAATGCAGACTCCTCGTTGACCACAGTCACCCCCCACCCGACCCTCACCAGAGCCCACCATGTTTTGCGCAAAAGGAAGGGCAGAACATTAGGGCCCACAGAGTCTGGACGGACCCACAGAGCCCCCAATATACATACACAGATCCTAGAGTGCTCTGTGGCAAACAGAAGGGCAGAACCTTAGAGCCCACGAACACTGGACAGGCCCACCATCCCCCCTAAATAACAGACCAATGGCTTGGGACCAAAGTTCATGCACGCCAACACACGTAGTCTCTTGCCCCTCGTCCCCCTCTCCATCCCCCCCATCTTACCTCCTTCCCTTCCCCACAGCACCTGTATATATGTATATATGTTTGTACATATTTATTATTCTATTTATTCTATTATTATTATTGTTCTATTTATTAAATAGAATAAATTTATTCTATTTATTTATTCATTTATTTTACTTGTACATATCTATTCTATTTATTTTATTTTGTTAGTATGTTTGTTTTTGTTCTCTGTCTCCCCCTTTTACACTGTGAGCCCACTGTTGGGTAGGGACCGTCTCTATATGTCGCCAACTTGTACTTCCCAAGCGCTTAGGACAGTGCTCTGCACACAGTAAGCGCTCAATAAATACGATTGATTGATTGATTGATTGCCACCATTTTCAAAATGGCACAGGGGACTGAGGGGAGGCTAGACTATTATGATGGAACAGAATAGCCACACCGGCAGCTCGACAACATTATTAGTAATGAACAGGAGCCAGTTACGTCACCAGGTTTCGGCAAATGCCTCAGACAGGAGCCGCGACTGGAAAAAGCAGAAAACTCAAACGAGGCGACTGGGGACTGTCGACTTGTACTCCATTTCTAAAGCTGAAAAACGCTCACGGAACACTTCACTCACATATTTTCTTTTTCCTAAATTAAATAGAGAAATACACTCTCCCAAGCCCTTAGTACAATGCTCTTATAAATACGATAAATAAATACAATTGAATGAATGAATGAATGCTCTGCACACAGTAAGTGCTCAATAAATACAACTTAATGAATGTTAAAAAGAATGTATTTTCAATCAAATTATAAAGGGCATGGCTAATATATTCAATTTAAAAAAAAAATGAACCAACAGCCTTTTTCATGTCTCTTGTCGGCTTCCTTTACAGAGGCTTTTTAAATATGATGTTTTGTTGTGGTTGTTGAAAATATACAATGAGGAAACAATTACATTCTGAACACGAGAACATTATTATATAACGAGTCACCGTGTCTGGTCAATTTGGAAACTGTCAAAAACAGGACAAATTGAGGCTAAAATTAGAGAATTGGCTCTTCTCATTCCCTTCTTGGCTAGAAGGAGCAACACACCAGAATCATTGTCAAAAGAGACCCCTTTGGTCCCTGAGAGCCTATTTGCAAACATTTTGTGTGATATTAGACAGAAATATATGTTCTAGCACCTGAGAGAACAGACAGGAGTTTGATTTGCAGATCTTCCTTTTGTTCAAGAGGGTCTGTTGGCTTCTCAGACTTAGCCCTGTAAGGGCCATACTTCCAAAATAATAATAACAATAATAATAATAATAATAATGACATTTATTAAGTGCTTACTATGTGCAAAGCACTGTTCTAAGCGCTGGGGGGATAAAAGGAGATCAGGTTGTCCCACGGGGTGCTCACAGTCTTAATCCCCATTTTACAGATGAGGGAACTGAAGCACAGAGAAGTTAAGTGACTTGCCCCAAGTCACACAGCTGACAATTGGCAGATCTGGGATTCGAACCCATGACCCCTGACTCTAAAACCCGTGCTCTTTCCACTGAGCCACGCTGCTTTTCTGCGTGACTTTGAACAAGTCACTTCATATCTCTAAACCTCACTTACCTCATCTGTAAAAAGGGGACAAAGACTGTAAGCCCCATGTGGGAAAAGGACTGTGTCCCACCTGATTACCTTGTATCTACCCCTGCGCTTAGACAGTGCCTGGAACACAGTGAGTGCTTAATAAAAACCGTAATTATTATTATCATTCTAATCCTGAATCTGCCACGTCTGCTGTGTGACCCTGGGCAAGTCACTTCATTTCTCTGAGCCTCAGTTATCTCATTCGTAAAATGGGGATTAAGAGTGTGAGCCCGTGTGGGACAGGGACTGTGTCCAGCCCGATTATCTTGTATCTACCCCAGTGCTTAGAACAGTGATTGGCGCATAATGAGTGCTTAAAAAGTACCATTATTGTTATTATTATTAAAAAGTAGGTCAGAAAAAAGGATTCCTTTCACAGTTTGAACCTAGTCTGAAACGAGGGCTTTGCTCTCTCCCAGGGGGCTGGGCATTTGTACCATAAACTCAAAATGTTCATCCACAAGTATTACTTAACGAGCAGATGTGTGGCAGGGAGATTTATTGAATTTGAGTTTTGGGAGCATTGGTGCCTTCACAACTCCTGACATTCCCGGCCAACATCAATGGGGACTATTCCAGGAGCAATCAAACCCGAGCATTCCCAGTGGAGAATTAAAGCAAATCAAACAGCTAATGAGCCCGGAACTAAACACTTGGCAAAAGGGAAAGACTGTAGACTCTAGATTGTAAGCTCGTTGTGGACAGGGAATGTTTCTATTAATGTCTGTTTCCCCTTCTAGACTGCAAGCTTGTTGTGGGCAGGGAATGTTTCTATTAATGTCTGTCCCCTTCTAGACTGCAAGCTTGTTGTGGGCAGGAAATGTGTCTGTTTATTATTATACTGTATTCTCACAAGGGTTTAGTATAATAATAATAATAATAATAATAATAATAGCATTTATTAAGCGCTTACTATGTGCAAAGCACTGTTCTAAGCGCTGGGGAGGTTACAAGGTGATCTAGTTGCCCCATGGGGGGCTCACAGTCTTAATCCCCATTTTACAGATGAGGGAACTGAGGCACAGAGAAGTTAAGTGACTTGCAATGCCCTGCACACAGTAAGTGCTCAATAAATAGGATTCAATGAATGTTGTTCTATTGTACTCTCCCAAGTGCTTAGTATGGCATGCTGTACACAGTAAGCGCTCAATAAATAGGATTCAATGAATGTTGTTCTATTGTACTCTCCCGAGTGCTTAGTATGGCATGCTGTACACAGTAAGCGCTCAATAAATACAACGGACTGACAACAGAGTTGGTGGACACCTTCCCTGTTCACAGTGACATCATTCATTCATTCAATCAATCATATTTATTGAACACTTGCTATGTGCAAAGCACTATACTAAGCACTCGGGAGAATACCGCATAACAACAAACAGACACATTTCTGCCATCAACAAGCCTACAGTCTAAAGGGGGGGAGCCAGACATTAATATAAATAAATAGATAAATAAATGACAGAAACATACAGATGAATACATGTGTGCTGTGGGGATGGGAAGGAGGAGGATGAAGGAGCAAGTAAGAGCAGGGCAGGTGGGAATGGGCGAAGAGGAGAGGAGGATTTAGGATGGAAGCAGGATCAAAGATCCCTCTTACTCCTCTGAACATCCTCGGGGCGGACCGACACCATTTTTTTTTTATGCTGGTCAGTCAGTCAGTCATTGTCTTGAAGCAGCATGGCTCAGTGGAAAGAGCACGGGCTTTGGAGTCAGAGGTCATGGGTTCAAATCCCCCTCCGCCAACTGTCAGCTGTGTGATTTTGGGCAAGTCACTTCACTTCTCTGGGCCCCAGTTACCTCATCTGTAAAATGGGAATTAAGACTGTGAGCCCCACGTGGGACAACCTCATCACCTTGCAACCTCCCCAGCGCTTTGCATCATCATCATCATCATCATCATCAATCGTATTTATTGAGCGCTTACTATGTGCAGAGCACTGTACTAAGAGCTTGGGAAGTACAAATTGGCAACATATAGAGACAGTCCCTACCCAACAGTGGGCTCACAGTCTAAAAGGGGGGAGACAGAGAACAAAACCAAACATACTAACAAAATAAAATAAATAGAATAGATATGTATAAATAAATAAATAAATAGAGTAATAAATATGTACAAACATATATACAGGTGCTGTGGGGAAGGGAAGGAGGTAAGATGGGGGGGATGGAGAGGGGGACGAGGGGGAGAGGAAGGAAGGGGCTCAGTCTGGGAAGGCCTCCTGGAGGAGGTGAGCTCTCAGCAGGGCCTTGAAGGGAGGAAGAGAGCTAGATTGGTGGATGGGCAGAGGGAGGGCATTCCAGGCCAGGGAGGGCATTCCAGGCATTGCACTGCACATAGTAAGCACTTAATAAATGCCATTATTATTATTATAATTATTTATCGAGCGCTTGGAAAGGCCCACACCTTATTTCCCCCCAGATCACAAGTGGTAATTCCCCTCATCCACCTTGCACGAAGAATAAAAGCAAAAAGTACGTCGAGCCCCACTGCCTGGATGTCTTGGCCCACAGGAAGGCCGGTTCCGTCTCTGAGGGCAGTTTGACGATGAGGCAAGGAGGGTGTTGAAAAGCCTGGTCAGGATTTTCCTGGGAGGTTTTCCAAGGCCCGGTGTGGCCCATTTCAGACACCCCAGAAGGCAGACCCCCGGCCCTGCATTCTGGCCAGGGCGCTGATGGAGAATTAGGGAATGTTCTTCCCCCTGCCGACATCCGGCTAGACTGAGGGCTGATAAGGAATGACCTAATAACCACAGTGGAATTTGTTACACTGATTGATTGATTGATTGATTGATTGATTGATTGATTGATTAAGAGCTTGCTATGCGGTGGCACTGTACTGAGGGCTGGGATAGCTACAAGATGCTCAGGTGGCCCTGTGGCCTAGCAGAAAGACCACAGGACAGCCAGTCGGGGGACTTGAGTTCTAATCCCAGCTCTGCCCCTCATCTGCAGTGAGACCATGGGCAAATAGTACTAATGATAATGATGGTATTTGTTAAGCGCTTACTATGTGCCAAGCACTGCTGTAAGCGCTGGGGTAGGCGCAAGGTAATCAGGTTGTTCTACGTGGGGCTCACAGACTTAATCCCCATTTTACAGATGAGGTCACTGAGGCCCAGAGAAGTGAAGTGACTTGCCCAAGGTCACACAGCTGATAAGCGGCGGAGCCGGGATCAGAACCCACGACCTCTGAATAATAATAATAATAATAATTTTGGTATTTGTTAAGTGCTTACTATGTGCAAAGCACTGTTCTAAGAGCTGGGGAGGATACAAGGTGATCAGGTTGTCCCATGTGGGGCTCACAATCTTAATCCCCATTTTGATAATAATAATAATAATACGAAGAAGAAGAATTTTGGTATTTGTTAAGTTCTTACTATATACAAAGCACTGTTCTAAGCGCTGGGGAGGATACAGGGTGATCAGGTTGTCCCATGTGGGGCTCACAATCTTAATTTCCATTTTAATAATAATAATAATAATGGCATTTATTAAGCACTTCCTATGTGCAAAGCACTGTTCTAAGTGCTGGGGAGTTTACAAGATGATCAGGTTGTCCCACGTGGGGCTCACAGTCTTAATCCCCATCTTTACAGATGAGGTAACTGAGGCACAGAGAAGTTAAGTGACTTGCCCAAAGTCACACAGCTGACAAGTGGTGGGGCCGTGATTAGAACCCATGACCTCTGACTCCCAAGCCCGGGCTCTTTCCACTGAGCCACGCTGCTTCCCCTGACTCCCAAGCCTGCTGCTCCTCCTGTCCCTGTTCACGGTGACATCATTCATTCATTCAATCAATCGTATTAATTGAACACTCGCTATGTGCAAAGCACTGTACTAAGCACTTGGGAGGGTACAGCATAAAAACAAACAGACACATTCCTGCCATCAACAAGCCTACAGTCTAAAGGGGGAGCCAGACATTAATAGAAATAAAAAGATAAATGACAGAAACATACAGATGGATACACGTGTATGGATACACGTGATACTCCTCCTAAATCACTTGCTTCTCCTAGTCACTTTCCTTCTCTGTACCTCAGTTTTGTCAGCTGGGAAATGGGGATTCTGTGCCTGTTCTCTCTCACCTCAAGACCGTGAGTCCCGTGTGGGACAGGGACCGTCTCTTTGTAGCGGTGGACAATCAATCAATCGTATTTATTGAGCGCTTACTATGTGCAGAGCACTGTACTGGACAAGCCACAGGTTCTACTCACCGACATTTTCCTCAAAGCATGCGTCCATCCGTGTGACTGGAGAGCGGTCTGGGCATCTCAACGACTCCAACAGAACCCAACCAATCCCATCCAATCCCATCCTCCACCCAGGGTGGGAAAGGTCCAGAATGGAAATCTCTGGAAGCATTCCCATCGGGAGCGTTAGCTTCGTGCCACCCTGGAGCACCAAGCCCCCCCTCCATTCTTCTTCTCCCACTCCTTTCCTCCCTTTGTTCTTCCCTCTCCCAGTTTCACACCACTTATGTTCATAACCGTCATTTATTCATTTCTATTAATGTCTGTGGCCCGACCTCTAGACTGTAAGCTCGTCGTGAGCAGGGAATGTGTCTATTGTGGTATTGGGCTCTCCAGAGCGCTTAATACAGTGCTCTGCACACAGTAAACACTCAATACAATGGAAAGAATGAATTTGCCCCACTTGGATACATGAAGCCCAAGTCTTTTGAAGTTCTGGAGGGCATGGAGATTCATTCATTCATTCATTCAATCGTATTTATTGAGCGCTTACTGTGTGCAGAGCACTGTACTAAGCGCTTGAGATGGGCAGGGAATGGGGGTGGAGGGACTAGGGGGCCTATTTTCAATTGACAGAAGCCACTTGTTTTGTCACTAAGACTGCACCAGAAGTACGGGGACTGTTGAGGCTGTTGGCATTTTGGGTATGCACGTTTTGCACATTATTTTTGCACATCTATCCACTAAAGCACCACTCTGTATCAATCGATCAATCAATCGTATTTACTGAGCGCTTACTGTGTGTAGAGCACTGTACTAAGCGCTTGGGAAGTACAAGTTGGCAACATATAGAGACGGTCCCTACCCAACTTGTACTTCCCAAGCGCTTAGTCCAGTGCTCTGCACACAGTAAGCGCTCAATAAATACGGTTGAATGAATGAATGATTGAATAAAGCAGAGTGGCTTAGTCGGACAGAGCACAGGGCTGAGAGTCAGAAGGACCTGGGTTCTAATCCCGGCTCTACCACGTCTGGTGCGCGATCAGAGAAGCAGTTTGGCTCAGTGGAAAGAGCACGGGCTTGGGAGTCACAAGTCATGGGTTCAAATCCCAGCTCCGCCGCTCGTCAGCTGTGTGACTCTGGGCAAGTCACTTAACTTCCCTGGGCCTCAGTTACCTCATCTGTAAAATGGGGATTAAGACTGTGAGCCCCACATGGGACAACCTGATCACCTTGTATCCTATGTGCTTTGCACATAGTAAGGGATCAACAAATACCAAAATTATTATTATTATCATTATCTTGGGCAGGTCATTTCAATTCTCTGAGCCTGTCACCTCACCTGAAAAATGGGGATTGTGATCCCCATGAGGGACTGGGACTGTGTCCAAACGGATTAACTCGTATCTACGTCGATGCTTAGGACAGTGCTTGGCACATAGTAAGCACATAGTAAGTACTAAAATTATTGTTGGGTTTTTTGCCACATTGACTTCATTCATTCAGCTAGATGCTTTGCCCTATTTTTCCTCATCTCCCACTCCCTTTTTTGTCACCCTGACTTGCTCCCTTTCCTCTTCCCCACCTCCCAACCCCACACCACTTATGTATATATCTGGCATTGTATTTATTTATATTGATGTCCGTTTATTTATATTGATGTCTCTCTCTCTCCCCTGTAGATTGTGAGCTTGTTGTGGGCAGGGATTGTCACTCTTTATTGTTGTATGGTACTTTCCCAAGTGCTTAGTACAGTGCTCTGCACACAGTAAGTACTTAATAAATACGATTAAATGAATGAACTTTAATAAGGAATCGTGGTGAGAACCGAGCTTCCCTGTACCCCCCCCCATCAACCCCAGGCATAAATAATAAATAAATAATAATGATGGCATTTATTAAGTGCTTACTCTGTGCAAAGCACTGTTCTAAGCGCTGGGGGGATACGAGGAGATCAGGTTGTCCCACGGGGGGGCTCACAGTCTTAATCCCCATTTTACAGATGAGCTGAGGCACAGAGAAGTTAAGTGACTTGCCCAAAGTCACACAGCTGACAATCTAGACTGTGAGCCCGCTGTTGGGTAGGGACCGTCTCTATATGTTGCCGACTTGTACTTCCCAAGCACTTAGTACAGTGCTCTGCACACAGTAAGCGCTCAATAAATACCATTGAATGAATGAATGAATGACAATTGGCAGAGCCAGGTTTTGAACCCATAACCTCTGACTCCAAATCCCAGGCTCCTTCCACTGAGCCACGCTGCTTCTCATGAAGACGGTTAAGGAAAATGGCCCACCTAGGGAATGCTGGTGGTTTGCAGCAGTGGAAAGGAGGTCACTGTCAGGCGTTTTTCGACGAGAGGCCCCATTCTACCCCTTAAATGACGTACCGATATAAATTAAAAACAAATATTTATTGTAAATATACAAATAAATAACTTACTTTGAAGGAAAACACCTCAACTTAAATTTTAATCCGCCATCTTAACATGCAAGGGGATACCTGGGGTGGCTGGCGTTGGCGGGTCTGTGCTTTATCAGTAAGGGGCCTCGGGGCGACGGGATTCACTTGAAATCACGGTTCCTACTCAGCATGCCGTCGTGTCTACACCGTTCGCCACCTGAAAGGGTTACAAAACTCGACGTTCAAAACCGGGCTAACACCCTCTGCTATTGGCCGTTTTCTTCGGATTCAAGGACAACTGCTTTAATAATACGTTTCTATCAATAGACAGCTAGAGATAATTTCTCTACATACCTATCTGTGTGCCATATAGATAAGTAGCTAGATATAGGCTGTATACTGAATATTCCCAGAGTTATCCGGCTTACACCGTATGAGAGGGAGACGGGTGAGATCTTTATATTTTTTTTTTTCCGAGCGGGCAGCACCTTTCTGACACAAAGATGAGGAGTTCCTGAGGTGTTAATTGCTGAAGCATGTGGGCTAGTGGATAGAGCGGGGGACCGGGAATCAGAATTAATCAATCAATCAATCGTATTTATTGAGCGCTTACTGTGTGCAGAGCACTGTACTAAGCGCTTGGGAAGTACAAGTTGGCAACATATAGAGACAGTCCCTACCCAACAGTGGGCTCACAGTCTAAGGAACTGGGCTCTAACTTGAGCCCCACCACCTGTCTGCCGTGTGACCTTGGACAAGTCACTTCTGTGCCTCGATTACCTCACCTATAAAATGGGACAGGGACTGTGTCCAACCTGGTTAGCTAGGTCGTACCTTGGTGCTCAGAGCAGTGTTCGACACTTAGTAACAAATAATGATAATAATGATGGTATTTGTTAGGCGCTTACTATGTGCCAAGCACTGTTTTAAGCGCTGGGGTAGATACAAGGTAATTAGGTTGTCCCCCGTGGGGCTCACAATACCCACACAACAAACACCATCGCTATTGTTATTAAGTGGGCTTGGCTCTCTCCCTTAACTCCTCTAGACTGTCAGCTCCTTGTGGGCAGGGAATGTGTCTGTTATAGTGTACTCTCCCAAGCGCTTAGTACAGCGCTATACACACAGTAAGCACTCAATAAATACAACTGACTGGCTGACTGACTAGACAAATCCAAGTCATCCCTGTTCTGAAGCAGCGTGGCTCAGTGGAAAGAGCCCGGGCTTTGGAGTCAGAGGTCATGGGTTCAAATCCCAGCTCCGCTGCTCGTCAGCTGTATGGCTTTGGGCAGGTCACTTAACTTCTCTGGGCCTCAGTTCCCTCATCTGTAAAATGGGGATGAAGGCTGTGATAGCTTGTATCTACCCCAGTGCTTAGAACAGTGCTTGGCACATAGTAAGCGCTTAATACCAACATTATTCAGCTCTTAGAACAGTGCTTTGCACATAGTAAGCACTTAATAAATGCCATTATTAATTAATTAAGCAAGGTCCTCAAGGGTAAGGGATTCTCTCTTTTCCCTCTACTGAATTCCCCAAATTGTGTAGGAAATTCTGTTTATTAACTCATGCTACAAGTAGCAGGGCCTAATTGGAAACGGATGGGCCTGGAGTCGGGAGCCCTGGGTTCTAATCCCAGCTCCGCCACCTGCCTGCTGTGTGGCCTTGGGCAAGTCACTTGGCTGCTCTGTACCTCGCCTTCCTCATCTGTAAAATGGGACTAGAATACCTGTTCTCCCTCCCCCTTAGACTGTGGGCTCCCTGCCAGACAGGGACTGTATCAGATGTCAGAATTTAGCACAGTATCTGGAACAAAGGAAGCGTTAAAGGAATACCACAATCTTCATAGGTAATGCCCACAATGGGAACCCTTTGGGATCAGCGCGGCCTAGGGGCTACAGCCCGGGCCTGAGGGTCAGAAGGTCATGAGTTCTAATCCCGCCACCACCACTTGTCTGCTGTGTCACCTCAGGTGAGTCGCTTTACTTCTCTGGGCCGCAGTGACCTCATCTGGAAAATGGGGATTAAGAATGTGAACCCCATGTGGGTCAGGGACTGTGTCCAACTTGATTAACTTGAATCTACCCCAGCACTTAGTACAGTTTCTGGTTCATAAGCACTTAAAAAATATCATAAGGGACTAAGGAGAGGTGAACTATCTAGTATGAATCCTAAGATTATCCTGTAGGCAAGGGATGTGTCTGTTTACTGTTGTATTGTACTCTCCCAAGCGCTTAGTACAGGGCTCTGCACACTGTAAGTGCTCAATTAATACAACTGAATTGAATTTTCACTAATTTTGGGATGGGGGAGGGAAGCAGGGGAGAGGAGGGAGCAGTCTTTCCCTTTTGAGGAAACTCCACTCTGTTTTCCAAAACGGCCAAACCTAATCTTGGAGAATGGAAATTCGGAAGAAGCCTAAATGTCTTGGTGCATGATTTTCATCTTTGGGATCCCCGTAAAATAAGCAGTAATAATAAAATGATTACGGTAATTGTTAACCTCTTAGATTGAAAGCTCGTTGTGCGCAGGGAATGTCACTGTTTATCTTTGTACTGTACTTTCCCAAGTGCTCAGTACAGTGCTCTGCACACCGTAAGTGCTAAATAAATAGGACGGAACGAATGAATGTGCCAAGCACTGTTCTAAGCGCTGGGGGAAATACAATTTAAGCAGGGTGGACATAGTCCCTGTCCCCCATGGGACTCATACTCTTAATCCCCATTTTACAGATGAGAGAACTGAGACCCAGGGAAGTGAACTGACTTGACTAGGGCAGCAACGAAGTCCAAAAAAGAGTTATCGATCAAGGAGGCCCGGGAAGGGAGGTAAATGCCGTCAGTAATTTTCCCCGAAGCCCCGTGGCTCATAAATTATGTTGCTGCTCACAGAAAATCCTTTCATTCCCTTCTAGAGGTCCTGGATGTAGGACAAAAATGACCACTGGTGGGGATTTCCTCTAACACCTTTAACTTTACAATAATAATAATAATAATAATAGTAATAATAATGATGACGGTATTTGTTAAGCACTTACTATGTGCAAAGCACTGTTCTAAGCACTGAAAAAAATAATAATGATGGCATTTGTTAAGCGATTACTATGTGCGAAGCACTGTTCTAAGCGCTGGCAGGGATACAAGCTGATCAGGTTGTCCCACACGGGGCTCACAGTCTTCATCCCCATTTTACAGATGAGGTAACTGAGGCTCAGAGGAGTGAAGTGACTTGCCCAAGGTCACACAGCAGACATGTAGCGGACTCGGGATTAGAACCCATGACCTCTGATTCCCAAGCCCAGGCTCTTTCCACTGAGCCACGCTGCTTCTCTCTCGTTTTCTCCCATAGTCTAGGTTTTTCCCGGGGCGGAGCGGGGCACTCTATTCAACCCCGAGAAAGGGGATCGATGGTGTAAACGCACAAGTGGCTCCTCGTCCCTCCGTGCTCATCACGATCATCATCCTCCATGGTATTTATTGAGTGCTTCCTGTGTGCAGAGCACTGTACGAAGCTCATCAGTGCAAGAGTCAGATCACAGGTCTGGAGAATTTCTACGCTTGGGAAGTCTTCTAGACTGTGAGCCCACTGTTGGGTAGGGACCGTCTCTATATGTTGCCAATTTGGACTTCCTAAGCGCTTAGTACAGTGCTCTGCACACAGTAAGCGCTCAATAAATACAATTGATTGATTGATTGAGAAACGATCTCTACCACTGACAGAGGGAGGACAGCATCCGCGTTCAAGAAATCAAGAAATGTTTTGTTTTGTTCCCTGTCTCCCACTTCTAGACTGTGAGCCCACTGTTGGGTAGGGAACGTCTCTATATGTTGCCAACTTGTACTTCCCAAGCGCTTAGTACAGTGCTCTGCACACAGTAAGCGCTCAACAAATATGATTGAATGAATGAATGACAGTGTGGTATAGTGGCCAGGGCCCGGGCCCGGGATTCAGAAGGACCTGTGTTCTAATCCTGGCTCTGCCACTAGTCTGCTATGTGACCGTGGGCAAGTCACTTCACTTCTCTGGGCCTTAGTTCCCTCATCTCTATAATGGGGGTGGAAACCATGAGCCCCATGTGGGACAGAGACTGTGTCCATCTTGATTTTCTTTTAACAATAATAATAATATTGATGGTATTTGTTAAGCGCTTACTATGTGCAAAGCACTGTTCTAAGCGTTGGGGGGATACAAGGTGATAAGGTTGTCCCAAGTGGGGCTCATAGTCTTAATCCCCATTTTACAGATGAGGGAACTGAGGCACAGAGAAGTGAAGTGACTTGCCCAAAGTCACACAGCTGACAACTGGCAGGGCCGGCATTTGAACCCATGACCTCTGACTTCAAAGCCCGGGCTCTTTCCACTGAGCCACACTGCTTCTCCACCCCAGTGCTTAGTACAGTGCCCCGCACATAGTAAGTGCTTAACAAATACCACAATTATTATTATTAATCACATCCACTGTAGACTACAGTCTTCAATCCATTCAATCAATCCATTATATTGTTCGTTCGTTCAATCATATTTATTGAGCGCTTACTGTGTGCAGAGCACTGTACTAAGCGCTTGGGAAGTACAAGTTGGCAACATATAGAGACAGTTCCTGCCCAACAGTGGGCTCACAGTCTAGAAGACTTCCCAAGTGCTTAGTACAGTGATCTGCACACAGTAAGCACTTAATAAATACGATTGAATGAATGAACTGAACACTTATTATGTGCAGAGCACGTACTGAACGCTTGGGAAACAGCGACAGTTAGATGACACGATCCCTGCTTTCAGAGAGCCCATGGCTTTTAGCTGCGACAGGCTCTTACATTGTGCTCTCCCAAGCGCTTTGCACAGTGTTTTGCACACAGTAGGCGCTCAATAAATACGATTGAAGGAATGAAGGAATTCTCTCCCAACAGGCAAGTCACCTCTTCTCACTGAGGGAGAAAGCATTTAACGGAAAACCAAAACCTGCCTCTAGTTTCCCTGCCATCGGGGAGGAAACCAAATGAAAGTGACTCGGTGACGGGCTGAGCGTCCGCGTTCAAGAAACCGAAGTTTTCTGATCCCGCTCTCCTCAGACGGGCCATCAGAACTCATCGGAATTCCCATCCCTCTCAATACCCGCTACAGCTGATGTGATTGAGGGCGGGTACTACATGCCCCGGCCAAAAGTACCAGCTTGTAAGCCCGGCCCTGCCCTTTCAGGACAACTTGGAAAGATTCGGCGTGAAGGTCGGTTCTCTCATGCAAGGGGAGTTGTGGGGAGGGAGAGGAGGCTCGGCAACAAAGAGAAGTATAAAAAGCATTTTGCTGCCTTTCCCAAGCGGTAGAAAAAGAATTCCTAAAACGTGATACAAAAGATCTCTGAAAACGACAAGTGCTTAGTTAAACAAAAAAACCAAACTCCCCTCCCGCCCCCCCACCCCGAAAACGACACATTCTGTACTTAAAAAATGCAGCTAAAAATCGCGGCAGCTTTTTCACGTCTCAGTGACAAAAGCGTCTGTCCAAAAAAAAAAAAAAAGAAAAAAGAAAGTATAAACAGTTGCTTCACAGCACGATTTTCTCCTTCTGTTTTCTCTAATGGCGTGGGGAAGGGAGACTCAAGGGGAGGGGGAATACGCTTAGCTCTGGCTCTCTTGGGAAGAAGGTGGATTAACGGGAAGGCTTGGGGGTGAGACCTCGCCCTGGTGGATTTCTCCCGGAGAGCTGAGCTCTGAAGATCAAGACCCAAGTGCTTAGTACAGTGCTCTGCACACAGTAAGCGCTCAATAAATACGATGGAAGGAAGACCCGCTCTCCCATCCAAACAGGGTAGTTCTGCTTGGGTCTCGGGAATGGGTCTGCCCGGCATCAGATAAGCCCATTTTTACGCTGGTCCGGTTTGGGAACGTTTCCCTAAAGGTTTGATGCTTCTCTTCAGCTACCTCTCTCTCTTTCTCTCTTTTTATACAAATAAATGGGGAAAGGAAAGTGTCACATGGAATAAAAAATGGTCAGCGTTATACAGTAGAAAGAGAGTGAGGAAAGGAGAGCCAAGCTCCGGGGATCTGGACGGTGAGGGGGTCTTCGCCTCAGGCCGGACGTCGCGGGGAACCTCTCTCCGGTCAGGTCTCCGGGGGGGTCGGCTGGTGTCCTGGTTGTTGGGGTCAGAGGGCGGTGGTGAAGGGGAAGGCCAGCGGCCACGTTCACGTTAGCTCCCGTTCTTCAGCTCCCATTCCTGTAAGGGCGATGGGGGCAGAGAGATTCATTTGATTGCATTTATCGAGCGTTTATTGCATGCAGAGCACTGAACTAAGCGTTTGGAAGAGGACAAGACAACAGTAAAATGGACACATTCCCTGCCCAAAACAATCATCATCATCATCATCAATCGCATTTATTGAGCGCTTACTGTGTGCAGAGTACTGTACTAAGCGCTTGGGAAGTACAAGTTGGCAACACATAGAGACAGTCCCTACCCAACAGAGGGCTCACAGTCTAAAAGGGGGAGACAGAGAACAAAACCAAACATACTAACAAAATAAAATGAATAGAATAGATATGTACAAGTAAAATAAATAAATGAATAGAGTAATAAATATGTACAAACATATATACATATATACAGATGCTGTGGGGAAGGGAAGGAGGTAAGATGGGGGGATGGAGAGGGGGATGAGGGGGAGAGGAAGGAAGGGGCTCAGTGTGGGAAGGCCTCCTGGAGGAGGTGAGCTCTCAGTAGGGCCTTGAAGGGAGGAAGAGAGCTAGCTTGGCGGGTGGGCAGAGGGAGGGCATTCCAGGCCCGGGGGATGACGTGGGCCGGGGGTCGATGGCGGGACAGGCGAGAACGATAAGTGGGGAGACTGTGAGCCCACTGTTGGGTAGGGATTGTTTCTATATGTTGCCAACTTGTACTTCCCAAGTGCTTAGTACGGTGCTCTGCCCACAGTAAGCGCTCAATAAATACGATTGACTGATTGAGACAGACCTCACTACAGATAAATAAATAACAGATATGAACTGTGAGCCCGTTGTTGGGGTAGGGACCATCTTTATATGTTGCCAACTTGTACTTCCCAAGCACTTAGTACAGTGCTCTGCCCAGAGTAAGGGCTCAATAAATACGATTGAATGAATGAAAGAATGAACAGGGCTGGGAGGGGGGAAGAGCAACGGGAGCAAGTCGGGGCGATGCAGAAGGGAGTGGGAGAAGAGGGAAAGTGGGGCTTAGTCTGGGAAGGCTTCCTGGAGGAGATGGGGCCTCAATAAGGCTTTGAAAGGAGGGTGAGTCATTGTCTATCTTTTAGACTGTGAGCCCACTGTTGGGTAGGGACTGTCTCTATATGTTGCCAACTTGTACTTCCCAAGTGCTTAGTACAGTGCTCTGCACACAGTAAGTGCTCAATAAATACGATTGATTGATTGATTGATTGATTTGAGGAGGGAGGGCGTATGGCGGGAAGGTCAGTCAGTCAGTCAATCCAGTGGATGTCCGTATCTGTCATTTTACTTATTTGTATTGATGTCTGGCTCCCCGACTCTGGACTGGGAGTTCTTTGTGGGCAGGGAACGTCAGTGTCTATTGTTGTCCTTTCCCAAGCGCTTAGCACAGCGTTCACTTAGTACTGAATGAAGGAGTGAATTTATTGAGCGCTTACTATGGGCAGGGCACTGAACTAAGCGGTTGGAAGAGGACAATACAAGAAGAAGCAGACACATTCCCTGCCCACGATGAGCTCACAGTCACAGTCCCCCTTTTAGACTGTGAGCCCACTGTTGGGTAGGGACTGTCTCTATATGTTGCCAACTTGTACTTCCCAAGCGCTTAGTACAGTGCTGTGCACACAGTAAGCGCTCAATAAATACGATTGATGATGACAGAGAGATGGTCTGAAGATTAGCCAGTCAATCAATCTTATCTACTGAGGGCTTACTGGGTGCAGAGCACAGGACTAAGCTCTTGGGAGAGGACAAGAGAACAATAAACGGACACATTCCCTGCCCACAGTGAGCTGACAGTCTATGGGAAGCAGCGTGGCTTAGTGGGTAGAGCACAGGCCTGGAGTCAGAAGGACTAGAATTCTAATCCAGGTTCTGTCATTTGCCTGCTGTATGACCTTGGGCAAGTCACTGGTCTTCTCAAGCGCTTAGTACAGTGCTCTGCACACCGTAAGCGCTCAATAAATACGATTGAATGAATGAATGCCTCAGTTCCCTCATCTGTAGAATGGGGATTGAGATTGTGAGCTCCACGTGGGACAGGGATTGTGTTTGTCTTTTTTTTAATGGCATTTATTAAGCGCTTACAATGTGCAAAACACTGTTCTAAGTGCTGGGTTCAAGCCCATTTGCTTGTATCCACCCCAGCGCTTAGAACAGTGCCTGGCACATTGCAAATGCTTAACAAATACCATCATTACTATTTTTATTACCTACCCTAGCACTTAGAGCAGTACTTGGTACATAGTAAGCACTTAACAAATGGCATTATTATTATTATTGAAGGGAGTGAGACAGACAACAATATAACATGACGTGACCCGTCCTTCCATCCACCCCAAGGGTCTCTCTCCCGGCCCCCGCTGTGCCACACGCAGCCTGAGACGGGAGCGCGCCATGGCTTCATCTTGGGATTCTCCTTGAGCTGGGGTCGGGGGCGTCCTGCTCACCAATCAATCATATTTATTGAGCGCTTACTGTGTGCAGAGCACTGTACTAAGCGCTTGGGAAGTACAAGTTGCCCTCCTGCCCTGAAAGAAAGTTGCATAATCAAAATTAACAACTTCGACAATTTGACATTCAGAAAAGTAGCGTGGCCTACAGGACAGAGCCCGAGGCTAGGAGTCGGAGAACCCGGGTTCTAATTCTGGCTCTGTCGCTTGTCTGCGGTGTGAACTTGGGCAAGTCATTTCACTTCTCTGTGTCTCAGTTCCCTTAGCTTCAACTATGTTCTACGTTGCCCTGACTTGCTCCTTTTATTCCCCCCCAACCGCACCTGTCCAGCCCCACAGAACTCATGTCCATAATTGTCATTTATTTCTTTCTATTCATGTCTGTCTCCCCCTCTAGACTCTAAGCTCTTTGGGGGCGGGGAATGTGTCAATTTATTGTTGCACTGCACTCTCCTAAGCGCTTAGTACAGTGCTCCACCATAGTAAGCGTCCTTCTTGCCAAATCCAATGGCTCCTACTCTATCTTAATCCTCCTCGACCTCTCAGCTGCCTTCATCACTGTGGATCACTCCCTTCTCCTCCTCAACACGCTATCCAACCTTGGCTTCACAGACTCCGTCCTCTCTGGTTCTCCTCTTATCTCTCTGGCCGTTCATTCTCAGCCTCCTTTGCAGGCTCCTCCTCCCCCTCCCATCCCCTTACTGTAGGGGTTCTTCAAGGTTCATTTCTGGGTCCCCTTCTGTTCTCTATCTACACTCACTCCCTCGATTAACTCATTCGCTCCCACAGCTTCAACTATCATCTCTACGCTGATGACAACAAAATCTCCATCTCTGCCCCTGCTCTCTCTCCCTCCCTTCAGGCTCGTGTCTCCTCCTGCCTTCAGGACATCTCCATCTGGATATCTGCCCGCCATCTAAAACTCAGTATGTCCAACCCTGCCCTCTCCCCGACTTTCCTGTCATTGTAGATGGCACTACCATCCTTCCCGTCTCACAAGCCCGCAAACTTGGTGTCACCCTCGACTCCACTCTCTCATTCATCCCACACATCCAATCCGTCACCAAAACCTGCCGGTCTCACCTCCACAACAACGCCAAGATCCACCCTTTCCTCTCCATCCAAACCAATACCTTGCTGGTTCAATCTCTCATCCTCTCCCGAATGGATGACTGCCTCAGCCTCCTCTCTGATCTCCCATCCTCATGTCTCTCCCTGCTTCTGTCTATACTTCACTCTGCTATCTGGATCATCTTTGTGCAGAAAAAATCTGGGCATGTTACTCCCCTCCTCAGAAATCTCCAGTGGCTGCCTGTCAACCTATACATCAAGCAAAAACTCCTCACTCTCAGCTTCAACGCTGTCCATCCCCTCGCCCCCTCCTCCCTCCCCTGCCTTCTCTCCTTCTCCATCCCAGCCCGCACCCTCCGCTCCTCTGCCGCCGCTAACCTCCTCACGGGGCCTCGTTCTCGCCTGTCCCGCCGTCGACCCCCGGCCCACGTCCTCCCCCTGGCCTGGAATGCCCTCCCTCCACACATCTGCCAAGCTAGCTCTCTTCCTCCCTTCAAAACCCTACCTGTGAGCCCACTGTTCAGTATGGACCGTCTGCATATGTTGCCAACTTCTACTTCCCAAGCACTTAGTACAGTGCTCTGCACACAGTAAGTGCTCAATAAATATGATTGAATGAATGAATGAGAGCTCACCTCCTCCAGAAGGCCTTCCCAGACTGAGCCCCCTTTTTCCTCTCCTCCTCCTCCCCATCCCCCCGCCCTACCTCCTTCCCTTCCCCACAGCACTTGTATATATTTGCACAGATTTATTACTCTATTTATTTTACTTGTACATATTTACTATTCTATTTATTTTGTCAATGATGTGCAAATAGTTTTAATTCTATTTGTTCTGATGATTTTGACACCTGTCTACATGTTTTGTTTTGTTGTCTGTCTCCCCCTTCTGGACTGTGAGCCCATTGTTGGGTAGGGACTGTATCTGTTGCCGACTTGTACTTCCGAAGCGCTTAGTACAGTGCTCTGCACACAGTAGGTGCTCAATAAATACGTTTGAATGAATGACTGAATAGAATTATAGCTATATATACATCATTAATAAAATAGAGTAGCAAATATGTTGAATGAAGTATAGTTATATGTAGATCATTAATAAAATAGAGTAGTAAATATGTACAAATAATAAAGTAGAGTAGCAAATATGTTGAATGAAGTATAGTTACATGTAGATCATTAATAAAATAAATACAGTAGTAAATATGTACAAATAAAACAGAGTAATAAATATGTACAAATATATACAAGTGCTGTGGGGAGGGGAAGCGGGTAGGGCAGAGGGAGGGATGGAGGGAGGGGAAGAGGAAGAGGAGAGGAAAAAAGGGGGGCTTAAGTGAAGTGACTTGCCTTAGGTCACACAGCAGACAAGTGGCAGAGGTGGGATTAGAACCCATGACCTTCTGATTCCCAGGCCTGTGCCTTCCCCTCTCCATCCCCCCCATCTTACCTCCTTCCCTTCCCCACAGCACCTGTATATATGTATATATGTTTGTACATATTTATTACTCTATTTTTATTTATTTATGTATTTATGTATTTATTTATTTATTTATTTAACTTACTTGTACATATCTATTCTATTGATTTTATTTTGTTAGTATGTTTGGTTTTGTTCTCTGTCTCCCCCTCCTAGACTGTGAGCCCACTGTTGGGTAGGGACTGTCTCTATGTGTTCCCGACTTGTACTTCCCAAGCGCTCGGTACAGTGCTCTGCACACAGTAAGCGCTCAATAAATACGATTGATTGATTGATTGATTGATTCTCCAGTAGGCCACGCTGCCTGTCGGCAAGATCTCTGTAAGACGCTCTCGCTAAGAAGGGGCCGGGGTCTTGGGGTGGGGGGCGACGGGGGTCTCACCTTGGCTTTCCGAAGCACGTGACCGCGGCACGGGGAGTTGGCGGGAGTGGCGGCGCGCTGCCCCTGGGCGCCCGCGGGCCGGGGCCCGGCCGACGAGCCTTCCGTGTCGCTCGTGTCGCAACTCGAGATGGGAGAGTTTTCCACCGTTCGGTGCCTGAAAATCGGAGACTGACAGACCGGTACGTTACATGATTAGCCCCCACTTGAGACTGTCGGCTCCTGGTGGGCAGGGAATGTGCCCGTTTATAATTCTATTCTACTCTCCCAGGCGCTTAGTACAATGCATATATATGTTTGTACGTATTTATTACTCTATTTATTTTATTTGTACATATTTATTCTATTTATTTGATTTTGTTAATATGTTTTGTTCTCTGTCTCCCCCTTCTAGACTGTGAGCCCACTGTTGGGTAGGGACCGTCTCTATATGTTGCCAACTTGTACTTCCCAAGCGCTTAGTACAGTGCTCTGCACACAGTAAGCGCTCAATAAATATGATTGATTGATTGATCAGGTTTAATCCCCATTTTACAGATGATCCCCATCAGTGCTTAATGAATAGCAATAATAATAATGACTGGAGCATTTGTGGCTTTCTTGTGTTTTTTTTTAAAGGAATTTGTGGGTGCTTGCTTTATAATAATAATAATAGTAATAATGACAGCATTTATTAAGTGCTATGTGCAAAGTACTGTTCTATGCCAGGCACTGTTATAAGCACTGGAGTAGATACAAGCAGAGAGCAGCGTGGCTCAGTGGAAAGAGCCCGGGCTTTGGAGTCAGAGGTCATGGGTTCAAATTCCGGCTCCACCAATTGTCAGCTGTGTGACTTTGGGCAAGTCACTTAACTTCTCTGTGCCTCAATTACCTCATCTGGAAAATGGGGATTAAGACTGTGAGCCCCCTCGGGACAACCTGATCACCTTGTAACCTCCCCAGCACTTATAACAGAGCTTTGCACATAGTAAGCGCTTAATAAATGCTATTATTATTATTATTAATTATTATTACTACTAAGCACTTGGGAAGTACAAGTTGGCAACATACAGAGACGGTCCCTACCCAACAGTGGGCTCACAGTCTACAAATACAAGCTAATCAGGTTGGACACAGTCCCAGTCCCTTATAGGGCTCACATTCTTAATAATAATACTTACAGTATTTGTTAAGCGCTTACTACGTTTCCGGTGGTGTACTAAGCGGTGGGGTGGATATGAGCAAATCTGCTTGGATACAGTCCCTGTCCCATGTGGGGCTCACAGTTTCAATCCCCATTTTACAGATGAGGGAACTGAGGCCCAGGGAAGTGAAGTGACTTGCTCAAAGTCACACAGAAGACGAGTGGTGAGGCCAGGATGAGAATCCCAGGCTCTATCCACTAGGCCGCTCTGTGCCCTGACTATGTGGCCCTGCACTAAGTGCTGAGGTACTTAGTGATATAATAATAATAATAATAATAATAATAATAATAATAACATTTATTAAATGTTTACTATGTGCAAAACACTATTCTAAGAACTGGGGAGTACAAGGAGATCAGGTTGTCCCACGAGGGGCTCACAGTCTTAATCCCCATTTTACAGATGAGGGAACTGAGGCACAGAGAAGTGAAGTGACTTGCCCAAAGTCACACAGCTGACAAGCGGCAGAGCTGGAATTTGAACCCACGACCTCTGACTCCAAAGCCTGTGCTCTCTCAATCAATCAATCAATCGTATTTATTTAGCACTTACTGTGTGCAGAGCACTGTACTAAGCGCTTGGGAAGTACAAGTTGGTAACATATAGAGACAGTCCCTACCCAACAGCGGGCTCACAGTCTAAAAGTCTCCACTGAGCCATGCTGCTTCTCTGGATATGATAACCAGGACATCATTATTTGTCTTTTGATCATTATTTGCTATGAAAGGGCCATCGCAGTTGACCTAGTCTGTGTGTGTGGATGGGAGGTCCTAGACACACTTTCATTTTTTTTTTTTTAATGGTATAGTTCGAGTGCTTACTATGTACTAGGTATTACTCCCCCCCACCCCTCTCCTGGGCTGAGAGGTGATGCCCGCCCGATCTCTGACCCGGGGGGGGAGCACCAGGCTTGCCCTGAGGCATTAAGCGTGGCTTAATGGAAAGAGCCCGGGCTTGGGTGTCAGAGGAGGTGGGTCCTAATAATAATAATGATGGCATTTGTTAAGCGCTTACTATGTGCAAAGCACTGTTCTAAGCGCTGGGGAGGTTACAAGGTAATCAGGTCCCTTCCTTCCTCTCCCCCTCGTCCCCCTCTCCATCCCCCCCATCTTACCTCCTTCCCTTCCCCACAGCACCTGTATATATGTATATATGTTTGTACATATTTATTACTCTATTTATTTTACTTGTACATATCTATTCTATTTATTTTATTTTGTTAGTATGTTTGGTTTTGTTCTCTGTCTCCCCCTTTTAGACTGTGAGCCCACTATTGGGTAGGGACTGTCCTTCCTCTCCCCCTCGTCCCCCTCTCCATCCCCCCCCCCCATCTTACCTCCCTCCCTTCCCCACAGCACCTGTATATATGTATATATGTTTGTACATATTTGTTACTCTATTTTACTTGTACATATCTATTCTATTTATTTTATTTTGTTAGTATTTTTGGTTTTGTTCTCTGTCTCCCCCTTTTAGACTGTGAGCCCACTGTTGGGTAGGGACTGTATATGTTGCCAACTTGTACTTCCCAAGTGCTTAGTACAGTGCTCTGCACACAGTAAGCGCTCAATAAATACGATTGATTGATTGATTGATTGATCAGGTTGTCCCACTGGGGGCTCACAGCCTTAATCCCATTTTACAGATGAGATAACTGAGGCCCAGGGAAGTGAAGTGACTTGCCCAAAGTCACACAGCTGACAATTGGCAGAGCTGGGATTTGAACCCACGACCTCTGACTCCAAAGCCTGTACTCTTTCCACTGAGCCACACTGCTTCTCTTGTCCCGCCTCCACCACTTGTCTGCTCTGTGACCTTGGGCAAGCCACTTCACTTCTCTGTGCCTCAGTTTCCTCATCCGTAAAATGGGAATTAAGACTGTGAGCCCCACGTGGGACAACCTGATTACCTTGTATCTACCCTAGCACTTAGAACAGTGCTCGGCACCTAGTAAGTGGTTAACAAATACCATCATTTATTTATTTTATTTTGAGAAGCAGCATGGCATAGTGGCTAGAGCACAGGCCTGGGTGTCTGAAGGTCATGGGTTCTAATACCGACTTGGCCACTTGTCTGCTGTGTGACCTTGGGCAAGTCACTTCATTTCTCTGGGCCTCAGTTACTTCGTCTCTAAAATGAGGATTGAGACTCTGAGCCCTATGTGGGACAGGGACTGTGTCCAACCTGATTTGCTGGTAACAACCTCAGCGCTCAGTACAGTTCCTGGCACACAGTTAAGCACTTAACAAATACCATCATTATTATCATTAACAAAAATCATAATAATGGATGAATGAATGATTATAGTACCCAGCACATAGTAAGCATTTTCATTCATTCATTCAATCGTATTCAGTGAGCACTTATTGTGTGCAGAGTGAGCACTTGCTCACTTGTCCACATGTTTTGTTTCGTTGCCTGTTTCCATCTCCCAATAATGATGGCATTTATTAAGCACTTACTATTCATTCATTCAATCATATTTATTGAGCGCTTTCTGTGTGCAGACTAAGCGCTTGGGAAGTACAAGGTGGCAACATATAGAGACAGTCCCTACCCAACAACGGGCTCACCGTCTAAAATACGTGGAAGCACTTCTCAAATACCATGAAAATAACAAAGAAGAAAGAAGAAAGCAATGCTCCACCGCAGCACTCGCTCTAAGCGCTTGGTACAGTGCTCCGCACACAGTAAGTGCTCAATAAATACAACTGAATGAATGAATTGCCTTACCTGAGGGCTTGAAGTTCCGGACTTCGGCTCGATGGCCAAGCCCAGGGTGACGCCTCCTGCAAGGGCTTTCTTCAGGCTCTCCTTCACCTCTGTCAGCTCCAACTCCAAGTTCACCCGCTCCGTCTCTTTCTGCTTACACTCCTCCTCCAGCTTTTTCAACTTGTCTTCCAGGATGACTTGGGTCTTCCTGCCTGGAATAGTGATCACAATCGTTAGGATATTTGGGAAGCGCTTGCTAGGTGCCGTGCACGGTTCTAAGCTCTGGGGGAGACACAAAATAACATTAATAATAATAACCGTGATAATGATAATAGTATTTGTTAAGCGCTTACTATGGGCCAAGCACTGTTCTTAGCTCTGGGGGAGATGCGAAATAATGATAATAATAATAATCACTATAATAATAATAGTATTTGTTAAGTGCTTACTATGTGCCAAACACTGTTCTAAGCTCTGGGGGAGATACAAGTAAATAATAATAATAATGATGATAATAGTACTTGTTAAGGGCTTATTTTGTGCCAAGCGCTTTCCTAAGCTCTGGGGGAGATACAATTTAATAATAATAATAATAACAATAATGATAATAATAATAATAGTATTTGCTAAGCGATTCTACGTCCCAAACACTGTTCATTCATTCATTCATCCATTCAATCAATCATATTTATTGAGCGCTTAGTGTGTGCAGAGCACTGTAATAAGCGCTTGGGAAGTACCAGTTGGCAACATATAGAGATGGTCCCTACCCAACAGTGGGCTCACAGTCTAGAAGGGGGAGACGGACAACAAAACAAAACATATTAACAAAATAAAATAAATAGAATAAATATGTACAAATAAAATAGAGTAATAAATACGTACAAACATATATACATATATACAGGTGCTGTGGGGAGGCAAAGGAGGTAAGGCGGGGGGGGATGGGGAGGGGGAGGAGGGGGAGAGGAAGGAGGGTGCTCAGGTTGGGAAGGCCTCCTGGAGGAGGCAAGGCCTACTACGTGCAAAGCACTGTTCTAAGCACTGGGGAGGTTACAAGGTGATCAGGTTGTCCCACAGAGGGCTCACAGTCTTCATCCCCATTTTACAGATGAGGGAACTGAGTCACAGAGAAGTGAAGCGACTTGCCCAAAGTCACACAGCTGACAATTGACGGAGCCGGAATTTGAACCCATGACCTCTGACTCCAAAGTCCGGGCTCTTCCCACTGAGCCACACTGCTTCTCTAACTAGTCTTCTATCAATCAATCAATCAATCGTATTTATTGAGCGCTTACTGTGTGCAGAGCACTGTACTAAGCACTTGGGAAGTACAAGTTGGCAACATACAGAGACAGTCCCTACCCAACAGTGAGCTCACAGTCTAGAAGGGGGAGACAGAGAACAAAACCAAACATACTAACAAAATAAAATAAATAGAATAGATATGTACAAGTAAAATAAATAAATATGTACAAACATATATACATATATACAGGTGCTGTGGGGAAGGGAAGGAGGTAAGATGTATTTGGGAGAGTACAGTACAACAGACACATTCCCTGCCCATTATGAGCTTACAGTCTAGAGCAAGAGACATAAATTAAGATAATAAATGACAGCTATGGACATAAGTGAAGCAGCATGGCTCAGTGGCTTTGGAATCAGAGGTCATGGGTTCGAATCTCGGCTCCACCACTTGTCAGCTACTTCACTTCTCTGGGCCTCAGTTACCTCATCTGTAAAATGGGGATACAGACTGTGAACCCCCCCTTGGGACAACCTGATCACCATGTAACCTCCCCAGCGCTTAGAACGGTGCTTTGCTTCTAGACTGCGAGCCCGTTTGTGGGTAGGGACCATCTCTACATGTTGCCAACTTGTACTTTCCAAGCACTTAGTACAGTGCTCTGCACACAGTAAGCGCTCAATAAATACGATTGAATGAATGAATGAATGAAAGAATGAATGAATGGCACTTCTCAAAAGGCACACCCATTTGTCAGTTAATGATGAAAGGCCACTGCCTGAAAAGACTGCAGTCAAACAGTGGCATTTCTTGAGTACTTACTGTGTGCAGAACCCTGTACTGAACGTTAGGGAGAGGATGATACAATTCATTCAAACATATTTATCTTTGTCCAGAAATGCTCTGGGTATATCACTCCCCTCCTCAAAAATCTCCAGTGGCTGCCAATCAATCTGCGCATCAGGCAGAAACTCCTCACCCTGGGCTTCCAGGCTGTCCATCCCCTCGCCCCCTCCTACCTCACCTCCCTTCTCTCCTTCTCCAGCCCAGCCCGCACCCTCCCCTCCTCCGCCGCTAATCTCCTCACCGTACCTCGTTCTCGCCATCGACCCCCGGCCCACGTCCTCCCCCGGGCCTGGAATGCCCCCAGTCCCTCTGCCCATCCGCCAAGCTAGCTCTCTTCCTCCCTTCAAGGCCCTACTGAGAGCTCACCTCCTCCAGGAGGCCTTCCCGGACTGAGCCCCTTCCTTCCTCTCCCCCTCGTCCCCCCCTCCATCCCCCCCATCTTACCTCCTTCCCTTCCCCACAGCACCTGTATATATGTATATATGTTTGTACATATTTATTACTCTATTTATTTATTTTACTTGTACATATCTATTCTATTTATTTTATTTTGTTAGTATGTTTGGTTTTGTTCTCTGTCTCGCCCTTTTAGACTGTGAGCCCATTGTTGGGTAGGGACTGTCTCTATATGTTGCCAATTTGTACTGCCCAAGCGCTTAGTACAGTGCTCTGCAAACAGTAAGTGCTCAATAAATACGATTGATGATGATGATGATGATGATTTATTGAGCGCTTACTGTGTGCAGAGCCCAGCATTAGAACAGTGCTTGGCACATAGTAAGCGCTTAACAAATACCAACATCATCATCACTGTACTAAGCGCTTGGAAAGTAACATTCGGCAACAGATGGAGACAATCCCTACCCACCAACAGGCTCACAGCGTTGGAAGTTCCTCGAGGGAAGGAAGATACAGGGTCTCTTCCCCTTCTAGCACGCTCACAAACGCTCAGTTCACTGATCTCCCTCCCTTCCGTCTCCCCTGATTTCTTCCCTTTGATTCACCCCCGCAGCCCCAAGGCACATAATAATAATAATAATAATAATAATAATAATAATAATAATGGTATTTGTTAAGCACTTACTACGTGTCAAGCACTGTTCTAAGCGCTGGGGTAGATACAAGGTCATCAGGTTGTCCCACGTGGGGCTCACAGTCTTAATCCCCATTCTGCAGATGAGGGAACTGAAGCACAGAAAAGTCAGTGAAGCAGCGTGGCTCAGTGGAAAGAGCATGGGCTTGGGAGTCAGAGGTCATGGGTTCAAATCCCGGCTCTGACGCTTGTCAGCTGTGTGACTTTGGGCAAGTCACAACTTCTCTGTGCCTCAGTTCCCTCATCTGTAAAATGGGGCTTAAGACTGTGAGCCCCATTTGGGACAACCTGATCACCTCGTATCCTCCCCAGCGCTTAGAACAGTGCTTTGCATATAGTAAGCGCTTAATAAACACCAAAATTACTATTATTATTATTATTAGTGAGGAGGTTAGCGGTGGCAGAGGAGCGGAGGGTGTGGGCTGGGCTGGAGAAGGCGAGAAGGGAGTATGAGGGAGGAGGGGGCAAGGGGATGGACAGCTTTGAAGCCAAAAGTGAGGAGTTTCTGTGTGATACGGGGGTGGATGGGCAACCACTGGACTCTCCTTAGGACTGGGGAAACATGAACTGAACTTTTTTATAGAAAAATGATCCGGGCAGCAGAGTGAACCAAAGGCCGGAGTGGGGAGAGACAGGAGGCAGGGAGGTCAGCAAGGAGGCCGACGGCAGGACAGGATATTGTTCTATTGTTCTCTCCCAAGCGCTCAGCCCAGTGCTCCGCGCACAGTAAGCGCTCAACAAATATGATCGACTGATTGACTGAGTACCCCCGAGCCGGGGACCGGGTTAACCGTGCCGTACCGGCGTTGACTTCAATGGCGGCGCGCAAGTCCTTCCTTTCTTTCCGCAGCTGGGCCAGCCGGTTCCTCAGGCCTTCCTTCCTCCTCAGCAGCTCCTCTTCCGTGGCCTGGAGCCTCTTGGCGTCCGCTTCCACCCGGTTCTTGCCGTACTTATACTGATCCGCATCTGGGAAGCGAAAACAAGTCGGCCCGCGGCGTCAGAGGCGGGGATTACGCTCCTTAGGTCTCCTGCTCTACTATTCCCATCTTTCATGCTATTTATTGAGCGCATAAGAATGATTCACTCACTCAATCGTATTGATTGAGCGCTTACTGTGGGCAGATCGCTGTACTAAGCGCTTGGAAAGTACAATTTGGCAACAGAATAATAAAAATGCTAATTCTGGTACTTATGCCCTTACTATGGGTCAGGCACTGTTCTAATCGCCGGGGTGGATGCAATTCTATTTGTTCTGATGACTTGACTTTTGTTTTGTTGTCTGTCTCCCCCTTCTAGACTGTGAGCCTGTTGTTGGGTAGGGACCGTCTCTATTATGTTGCCAACTCGTACTTCCCAAGCGCTTAGTACAGTGCTCTGCACACAGTAAGCGCTCAATAAATATGATTGAATGAATGAATGAATGAAATGTTAATCAGTTTGGACACAGCCCCTGTCCCACATGGGGCTCCCACTCTTAAGAAAACTTGAGAGGTGGCATGGCTCAGTGGAAAGAGCTCAGGATTGGGAGGCAGAGGTCATGGGTTCTAATCCTGGCCCTGCCACTTGTAAGCTGGGTGACCTTGGGCAAGTCACTTAACTGCTCTGGGCCTCATTTACCTCATCTCTAAAATGGGGATTGAGACTGTGAGCCCCTCATGGGACAACCTGATTACCTTGTAGCTCCCCCAGCACTTAGAACAGAGCTTGGCCCATAGTGAGCGCTTAACAAATACCATCATTATCATTATTTTTATTATTAATCCCCATTTTACAGATGAGGTAACTGAGGCCTGGAGAAGTGAAGTGACTTGCCCAAGGTCACACAGCAGGCAAATGATGAAGCCAGGTCCTTCTGGTTTACAGTGGGCTCTGGCCACTAAGTCACGCCTCTTCCGAGAAGTGGTCTGGGACTCAGGGAAGGCCTGACACAGAAGAGTCTGAAGGAAATCCGCATAACTAGAAAGCCAAAACTGCTGCTAGTGGTGACCAACCTCCGGCATTTTTCAAAAATGGGTGAAAAAAAAAGGAGGGGAGCATAGCCATTTCTTTCTTTATATTATTATTATCATTATTTGTTTTTTTATGGCATTTATTAAGCACTTACTATGTGCCAAACACTGCTCTAAGCGCTGGGGAGGTTAGAAGGTCATCAGGTTGTCCCACGGGGGGCTCACAGTCTTAATCCCCATTTGACAGATGAGGGAACTGAGGCACAGAGAAGTTAAGTGACCTGCCCAAAGTCACACAGCTGACAATTAGCAGAGCCGGTATTTGAACCCATGACCTCTGACTCCCAAGGCCGGGTTCTTTCCACTGAGCCACGTTCATGTCGGTAATTTATCTATTTATTTTTTAATGCCTGTCTCCCCATCTAAACTGCCAGCTCCTTACAGGCAGGGAAGGTGTCCATTATTTTGTTCTATTGTAATAATAATAATAATGGTATTTATTAAGCTCTTACTATGTGCAAAGCACTGTTCAATGCGCTGGGGAGGTTACAAGGTGATCAGCTTGTCCCACGGGGGGCTCACAGTCTTCATCGTCATTTTACAGATGAGGTAACTGAGGCCCAGAGAAGTGAAGTGACTTGCCCAAAGTCACACAGCTGACAAGTGGCGGAGTCGGGATTTGAACCCATGACCTCTGACTCCAAAGTCCGGGCTCTTTCCACTGAGCCATGCTGCTTCTCATGTACTTCTTAGTGTACTCTCCCAAACACTAAGAGGAGTGCTCTGCACACAGTAACTGCTCAATAAATACGACTGATTGATTCCAGAACAAATCATCTAAGCGATAAAATAACCACTGAAACTACCATACAACAATAAACGTAACGAGCCCATAATGAGCTCACAATCTAGACTGGGGGAGACAGACATCAATACAAATAAATAAAGTGACAGATACGGACATCTCTCCCCCTCGTCCCCCTCTCCATCTCCCCCGTCTTACCTCCTTCCCTTCCCCACAGCACCTGTATATATGTATATATGTTTGAACATATTTATTACTCTATTTATTTATTTTACTTGTACATATCTATTCTATTTATTTTATTTTGTTAATATGTTTGGTTTTGTTCTCTGTCTCCCCCTTCTAGACTGTGAGCCCACTGTTGGGTAGGGACTGTCTCTATATGTTGCCAACTTGTACTTCCCAAGCGCTTAGTACAGTGCTCTGCACACAGTAAACACTCAATAAATACGATTAATTGATTGATTGACATAAGTGCTGTGGGGTTGAGCGGGGAAGAGCAAAGGGAGAGCGTCACTGTGAGCCCACTGTTGGGTAGGGACCGTCTCTATATGTTGCAAACTTGTACTTCCCAAGTATTTGGTACAGTGCTCTGCACACAGTAAGTGCTCAATAAATACGATTGAATGAATGAGTCAGGATGACGTAGATGGGAGCAGGAGATGAGGAAAAGTGGGGCTTAGTCTGGGAAGGCCTCTTGGAGGAGGTGAGCCTTCAGTAGGGCTTTGAAGGCGGGAAGAGTCATTGTCTGTGGGATTTGAGGAGGGAGAGAGTTTCAGGCCAGAGGCAGGACGTGGGCCAGGGGTTGGCGGCGGGACAGGCGAGAAGGAGGCCCAGGGAGAAGGTTAGTGGCGGCAGAGGAGCGGAGGGTGCTGTATGGGCTGGAGAAGGAGAGAAAGGAGGTGAGGTAGGAGGGGCGAGGGGATGGACAGCCTTGAAACCAATAGTGAGCAGTTTCTGTTTGATACTGAGGTGGATTGGCAACCATTGGAGATTTTGGAAGGGCCGGGGCGGTGACGGTTGACTTTTGTTTGTTTCCACAGAGGTTTCTGGTGGCTCTATCAAGATCAATCGATCAATCAATCAATCGTATTTACTGAGCGCTTACTGTGTGCAGAGCACTGTACTAAGCGCTTGGGAAGTACAAGTTGGCAACATATAGAGACAGTCCCTACCCAACAGTGGGCTCACAGTCTAGAAAGGGGAGACAGAGAACAAAACCAAACATACTAACAAAATAAAATGGAATAGATATGTACAAGTAAAATAAGTACATAAATAAATAGAGTAATAAATATGTACAAACATATATACATATATACAGGTGCGGTGGGGAAGGGAAGGAGGTAAGATGGGGGAGAAGGAGAGGGGGACGAGGGGGAGAGGAAGGAAGGGGCTCAGTCTGGGAAGGCCTCCTGGAGGAGGTGAGCTCTCAGTAGGGCCTTGAAGGGAGGAAGAGAGCTAGCTTGGCAGATGGGCAGAGGGAGGGCGTTCCAGGCCCTGGGGATGACGTGGGACGGGGGTCGATGGCGGGACAGGCGAGAACGAGGCCTAATGGTGAGGAGATTAGCAGCAGAGGAGCGGAGGGTGCGGGCTGGGCTGGAGAAGGAGAGAAGGGAGGTGAGGTAGGAAGGGGTGAGGGGATGGACAGCCTTGAAGCCCAGGGTGAGGAGTTTTTGCCTGATGCGTAGGTTGATTGGTAGCCACTGGAGATTTTTGAGGAGGGGAGTAACATGCCCAGAGCGTTTCTGCACCCAGACGATCTGCGTAGCGGCGTGGAGTATGGATTGAAGTGGGGAGAGACAGGAGGATGGGAGATCCGAGAGAAGGCTGATGCAGTAGTCCAGACGGGATAGGATGAGAGCTTGAACGAGCAGGGTAGCGGTTTGGATGGAGAGGAAAGGGCGGATCTTGGCAATGTTGCGGAGCTGAGACCAGCAGGTTTTGGTGACGGCTCGGATGAGAGGGGTGAATGAGAGAGCAGAGTCGAGGATGACACCAAGGTTGTGGGCTTGTGAGACGGGAAGGATGGTAGTGCCGTCAACAGAGATGGGAAAGTCAGGGAGAGGGCAGGGTTTGGAAGGGAAGACAAGGAGTTCAAAGATCTACTTTGTCCATTTCTGTTGTTTTCCACAGAACCTAGTGGTGGGAGGAGGCGGGGTGGGGGTTCTCGGGACAAAACGTACTAGACGAGCTGCGTTTGACACTGCTCAGCGAATCGACTTTCTTCTGCTGGTTGGTCACCACTCTTTCTTTGCTCAGGACCCCATTGGCCGTCGCAGGGGGCTTCTTGCTTTTGAACTGTTTAAAACAAAACAAAAAAATGCAGTGAGAGGTGACCGAGTCCTCGGGTACCGTTCGATGTTCTCAGTTACCACATACAGCCGACTGAAAGGCCTCTGCTGTGCCTGCCAGCTCGGTGGATTTCTACCTCACTAATTCCCATTAATTCTCATTAATCCCATACTGAGCCCCCCCTTTTCTTCTGCTCCTCCTCTCCATCGCCCCCACTCCCTCCCTCTGCCCTTCCCTGTTCTCCTCCCCAAAGCACTTGTGTATATTTGTACATATTTTTTACTCTATTTTATTCATGATGTGTATATATCTATAATTCTATTTATCTATTTTGATGGTATTGGCACCTGTCTGCTTCTTTTGTTTCATAGTCTGTCTCCCCGCCTTCTGGATTGTGAGCCCATTGTTGGGAAGGGATTGTCTCTACCTGTTGCCGAATTGTACTTTCCAAGCACTTAATACAGTGATCGGCACATGGTAAGCGCTCAATAAATATGACTGAACAAATGAATGACTTCCCCTCCTTGCCCCTTTGGGGTACTAGACAAGCAGCGTGGCTCAATAGAAAGAGCCCGGGCTTGGGAGTCAGAGGTCACGGTTTCTAATCCTGGCTCCACCACTTAGCTGTGTGACTTTGGGCAAGTCATTTCACTTCTCTGTGCCTCAGTTACCTCATATGTAAAATGGGGATTAAGACTGTGAGCCCCATGTGGGTCAACCTGATTACCTTGTGTCCTCCCCAGCGCTTAGAACAGTGCTTTCCCCCTCCCGCCCCCTCATCCCTCTCCTCATTCCCCGCCCCCCCCCTTGCCCCGGCCCCACCTTACCTCCTTCCCCTCCCCACAGCACCTATATATATGTATATATGTTTGTACATATTTATTACTGCATTTATTTTACTTGTACATGTTTATTCTATTTATTTTATTTTGTTAATATGTTTTGTTTTGTTCTCTGTCTCCCCCTTCTAGACTGTGAGCCCACTGTTGGGTAGGGACTGGCTCCAGATGTTGCCAACTTGTCCTTCCCAAGTGCTTCATACAGTGCTTTGCACACAGTAAGCGCTCAATAAATATAATTGAATGAATGAATGAATGAACACTGTACTAAGCGCTTGGAAAGGACAATTCAGCAACAGAGACAATCCCTACCCAAGGGGCTCACAGTCTCATGTCAGTCTCCCTTTCTAAACCGTAAGCTCCTTCATTCATTTATTTAATCGTTTTTATTGAGAGCTACCTGTGAGCAGAGCACTGTACTAAGCACTTGGGAAGGTACAGTGTAACAATAAACAGACACATTCCCTGCCTACAATGAGCTTGTGGATTGGGAAGTTGTCCACCAACTCTGTTGTTTTGTGCTCTCCCAAGCGCTTAGTACAGTGCTCTGCACATAGTAAGCCCTCAATAAATACGACTGAACGACTGATTTAAAGTGAGCGCCCAAAAAATACCTTCACTACTACTAAAACTTGGGAACTGAATTATCTGGATGATTTTGCAAAGTGTGAACTCCACCTCGGTGACACACTCGACCTCCACTGGAGAAGCAGTGTGGCCTAGTGGATAGAGCACAGTACTGGGAGTCCGAAGGACCGGGGTTCTAATCCTGTCACTTGTCTGCTGGGTGACCTTGGGCAAGTCACTTTACTTCTCCGGGCCTCAGTAACCTCATCTGTAAAATGGGGATGAAGACTGTGAGCCCCACGTGGGGCAGGGACCGCATCTAACCTGATTTGCCTGTATCCACTTAGCTTACAACGGGGCTTGGCACAGGGTAAGCGCTTAACAAATACCATCATCATTATTTGGCCCAATTTTAATTCCGACAAAATAGGATGGCATTCGCTGCCCTCTTCATTCTTTATCCAATTGTGCCCGATCTATTCTTTCCTTGCCACTGGAATGTTTTGATCGGAGGTCAAATGTCTTGTCAGAAAGACAGAAGACAAGTTTTCGGCAGGACTATGTTGCCAATTTGTACTTTCCAAGCGCTTAGTCCAGTGCTCTGCACATAGTAAGCGCTCAATAAATACTATTGAATGAATGACTACAAGCTCCTTCTACACAGGGCTGGTGTCCACCAACTCTAATGTATTGCATTCTCCCTAGCGCTTAATACAGTGCTCTGCACAAGGTCAGCGCTCAATAAATACGACTGAATGAATGACTACAAGCTCCTTCTACACAGGGTTGGTGTCCACCAACTCTAATGTATTGCATTCTCCCTAGCTCTTAATACAGTACTCTGCACCAGGTCAGCGCTCAATAAATAACACTGCCCGACCGGATTGCTTGGAGAAATTTGCCCATTTCGGAGGAATATTTGGTCTTTTGGGGTGGAAGATTTTTGAGACGTTGACTCGTGAACCGTCGATGCGACCTCTCACTACAGTTTTCCAATACTTTTGTGGTGTTCAGCTGGTGACATTTCAATAGGAAGCAGTGTGACCAAGTGGAAAGAGAACAGGCCTGGGAATCAGAGGACCTGGGTTCTAATCCACCACATGCCTGCAGCAAACTCATTGTAGGCAGGGACTGTGTCTGCCGAGCGCTTAGTACAATGCCTGGCACACAATAAGCGTTTAACAAATACCATTATCATCATTATTGTTTTATTGTACTGTCCCAAACACTTAGTACAGTGCTCAATGAATACAGCTGACTGACTTGGGGCAAATCACTTGACTTCTCTGTGCCTCAGTTACCTCACCAGTAAAACACTTGGAGAGTACTTGGTCTCCTTCCTATTGAGACTGTGAGCCCCGTGTAGGAAAGGGACTGTGTCTGACCTGATTATCTAGTATTCATTCATTCATTCAATCGTATTTATTGAGCGCTTACTGTGTGCAGAGCACTGTACTAAGCGCTTGGGAAGTACAAGTCGGCAACATATAGAGACGGTCCCTACCCAACAGCAGGTTCACAGTCTAGAAGGGGGAGACAGACAACAAAACATATTAACAAAATTAAATAAATAGAATAAATAGGTACAAGTAAAATAAATAGAGTAATAAATACATACAAACGTATATACATTTATACAGGTGCTGCGGGGAGGGGAAGGAGGTAAGGCAGGGGGAGGGGGAGGGGGAGGAGGGGGAGAGGAAGGAGGGGGCTCAGTCTGGGAAGGCCTCCTGGAGGAGGTGAGCTCTCAGTAGGGCTTTGAAAGTCTCCTGTGTGACTTTGGGCAAATCACTTCACTTCTCTGGGCCTCAGTTACCTCATCTGGAAAATGGGGATTACGGCTGTAAGTCCCATGTGGGACAACCTGATAATCTTGTATCTACCCCAGCACAGAAAACTTGGCACATGGTATGCACTTAACAAATACAAGCATTATTATTATTATTATTATTATTATTATTATTATTATTATTATTATTATCATCATCATTATTTTTAGGACAGAGAAAAGCCCAGATAATCCCCAGACTGGAAAACCAGACCCCAAATAATCCAGAGTTTACAGCGACCTGATCACCTTGTATCCTCCCCAGCGCTTAGAACAGTGCCTTGCACATAGTAAGCGCTTAACAAATGCCATCATTATTATTATTATCTGTAATAGAGACGATCACATTTTCATTCGGAAAAAGATGCCCTTTTGCCCTCCTTCATCCTAAACCCACTCGCCACCGACCTCTCACCCCCGTCCAGCCTCTGGCCTGGTCACCCACCCTCCTCATAGCCGACAATGCCTCTCCCCCCTTTAAAAGCCTTATTGAAGGCCCATCTCCCCCAAGAGGTCTTCCCTAATTAAGCTCTCTTTTTGCTTCTCCCACTCCCTTCTAAATCACCCTTGCACTTGGATTTCCTTTATTCACCCCACAGCACTTATGCCCGTATCTGTAATTTATTCATTTATCTTCAGTTCTGTCTCCCCTTCGAGACGCTCCCCACTTCTAGACTGTGAGCCCGTTGTGGGCAGGGATAGTCTCTGTTGCTGAACTGTACTTCCAAAGCACTTAGTACAGTGCTCTGCACACAGTAAGCGCTCAAGAAATATGACTGAACGAATGAGTGAAGCTCGGTCTTGGTGGGGAACGTGTCTGCTGACTCTGATGACTGTGGTAATTGTTAAGCATTTACTATGTGACAAACAATGTATTAGGCGTCAGGGTAGATAGAAGCTACCTGACTACATGTTTTGTTTTGTTGTCTGTCTCCCCCTTCTAGACTGTGAGCCTGCTGTTGGGTAGGGACCGTCTCTATATGTTGCCGACTTGTACTTCCCAAGCGCTTAGTACAGTGCTCTGCACACAGTAAGCGCTCAATAAATATGACTGGATGAATGAATGAATCAATTTGGGTTGGACTCAGTCCCCGTCCCGCATAAGGCTCGCAGTCTTCATCCCCATTTTCCAGAGGAGGTCGCAGAGGCCCGGAGAAGTGAAGTGACTTACCTAAGGTCACCCATTCGTTCAATCGTATTTATTGAGCGCTTACCACCCTGCCGACAAGCGGCGGAGCCGGGATTAGAACCTAGGCCCCTCCGACTCGCAGGCCCGGGCTCCATCCGCTAGGCCACGTTGCTTCCCTCCTCTCGTTCTCCCGTTATATCGTCCAGTGCTCCGCGCAGAGTGAGCGCCGGACGGAGGGGGAAACGGACAACGACCGAACCGGAGCGGACGCGAGGTGAGAGACGCCCCGAGGAAGAGCCGAGGAGCACGTACCCTGCCCGCAGGAGAGCGGTTAGTGACAGACTGAGCAGAAGACAGACCGGACGAGACGGGATGTTGGGGAGGGTTAGTGGACAGTTTGTCGGGAGCTAGTCTGGTGGCCGTTCGGTCGGCAGGTGGGACGCGTGCAAAGATTTTCGGAGACGGCAAGTTATCGTACAGGCCTGCGTTATCATAAAGCGCTTCTTCGCCCGAGCTCCTGCTTCGGAGGGTAGGAAGGTCGGCCGCCGGCTCCCACTGAAATACACACAGCCGGGCCGGCGGTCAGTCAGTCGGGCCGTCGGGAGAAAGCACGGAGGGGAAAGAAGGCGCGGGAGGGAAGGGAAGATCCGCACCCGGACCTCGCCAGCCACCACGGGTTCGGGCAACTTCGGTGAGTGACGGGTGGGAAACGACCACAGCCGTCGTGGTACTTGGGAAGCGCGCTTAGCACAGTGCCAGGCACAGAGTCAGCGCTTAACCCACGCCATAATTATGCTGTGCCAAGTGCTGCGCTGAGCGGCGGGGGAGAGCCGGGATCGGGCACAGATTCTTTCGCAGGTCTATGGGGAGGGAGAATAGACGCTTGGTGCTCGTTTTACAGAGAAGGAAACTGAGGCACAGAGCAGTTAATTGACTTGTTCAAGGGCACACGAAAAGCAAGATGCTGAGCTGGAAATAGGAGGCAGGTCTCCTGACTTCGTCTTGCACTCTGAGGAGGAGGAAGTGATGGAGGAGGAGGAGGAGGAGGAAATAGAGGAGGTGGAGGAAAGAAGCAGCCCGGCCTATTGGATGCAGCTCGGACCCGGGAGTTGGGAGGACCTGGAATCTAATCCCGGCTTTTCCATGTGTCTGCTGGGCGACTTTGGGCAAGTCGCTTCGCTTCTCTGGGCCTCAGTTTCCTCACCTGGAAAATGGGGATTAAGAGTGTGAGCCCCATGTGGGACAGGGACTGTGTCCAACCTGATTACCCTGTGTCTATCCAAGTGCATAGTGCAGTGCCTGACACAGAGTAAGTGCTTAACAAATACCGCAATTATTATTATTATAGAATTACAATTACATTCAGTAATAATAATAATTATTAAATATAATTATAAGTGCTTACTATTACTACTCCTACTAATTGAGACTCATACCAATCCCCACAGAGTTTATGAAAATATGCTTCATACTGTACTATTTCTCCTATCCCGCAAATGCTCTGAACGCCTGTCTCCCCCAAATTCCTTGTAGGCAGGGATCACATCTACTGACTCTATTTAAACTGTACTTTTCCAAGCACTTAGCACAGTGCACTGCACCACAATAAGCACTCAGTACATACCACTGACTGATGGATCACTAACAGGTATAATGGTGCTTATTAAACGCTTACTGCGTGCAGAGCACTGTACTAAGGGCTTGGGAAAGTACAATCCAACAATGCACTTGGATCCGGACTCTTTAAACACTTGATATTCACTTCTCCCTCAGCCCGATAGCACTCATCAATTGATCAATAGTATTGAGAGGCAGCATGGCTTAGTGGAAGGAGGTTGGGCTTAGGAGTCAGAGGTCATGGGTTCTAATCCTGACTCCACCACTTGGCAGCTTTGTGACTTTGGGTAAGTCATTTCACTTCTCTGTGCCTCAGTTACCTCATCTGTCAAATGGGGATTAAGACTGTGAGCCCCATGTGGGACAACCTGATTGCCATGTATTGACCCCAGTGCTTAGAACGGTGCTTGGCACATAGTAAGCGCTTAACAAATACCATCATTATTATCATTATTTCTTTTGTGCTTACCACATGCAGAGCACTCTGCTAGCCACTCAAGAGAGTATGACGAGATAGATACTATCCCTGCCCAAAAGGAGTTTTCAGTTTAGAAGGAGATAAAGAAAAATAAATTAAAAATTTAATTTTATTTGGTGGAGCATAAATCATCATTAATTGTAAAAATAAATTACAGACATGGACAACTCGAACTTAACATGTCCACAAGAGAACTCCTTATCTTCCCACCCAAACCCTGTCTTCTCCCTGAGTTTCCCATCACTGTAGATGGCACCACCATCCTTCCCGTCTCACAAGCCCGTAACCTTGGCGTCACCCTTGACTCCTCTCTCTCATTCCACCCACCTATTCAAAACATCACCAAATCCCGTCGGTTCGTCCTTCACAGCGTGGCTAAAATTCACCTTTTCCTTAAACTGCTACTACATTCATCCAAGGCCTTATAAAAATAACGATAGCTTTTATTAAGCGCTTACTATGTGCAAAGCACTGTTCTAAGCGCTGGGGAGGTTACAAGGTGATGAGGTGGGGCTCACAGTCCTCATCCCCATTTTACAGATGATGTAACTGAAGCACAGATAAGTTAAGTGACTTGCCCGAAGTCATACAGCTGACAATTGGCATAGCCGGGGTTTGAACCCATGACCTCTGACTCCAAAGCCCAGGCTCTTTCCACTGAGCCACGCTGTTTCTCTTATCTTATCCCGCCTTGCTGACCTCCCAGCCTCCTGTCTCTCCTCACTCCGGTCCCTACTTCACTCTGGCCTGGATCATTTTTCCACAAAAACATTCAGTCCGTGTTTCCCCACTTCCCAAGAACCTCCAGTGGCTGCCCATCCACCTCTGCAATGACCAGAAACTCCTCACCACTGGCTTTAAAGCACTCAATCGCCATGCCCCTTCCTGATTTCCTAAAGCACACTCTGCCCCTCTAATGCCAACCTCCTCACTGTACCTCGACCACGTCCGTGCCACCATGGACCCCTCGCCCACGTCCTGCCTCTGGCCTAGAATGCCGTCCCTCTTCATAGCCAACTGGCCATCACTCGCCCTGCCTTCAAAGCCTTATTAAAATCCCGTCTCCTCCAAAAGGCCTTCCCCATCTAAGCTCTCATTTCCCCTTCTCCCACTCCCTTCTGTCGCCTTTGCACTCAGATTTTCAATCAATCAATCGCATTTATTGAGCGCTTACTGTGTGCAGAGCACTGTACTAAGCACTTGGGAAGTACAAGTTGGCAACATATAGAGACAGTCCCTACCCAACAGTGGGCTCACAGTTTTCATCCATTATTCACCCCCAGCACTTGTGTCCAAACCTGTAATTTATTAATTAATATCAATGTCTGTCTCCCCCTCTAGCCTGTAAGCTCCTTGTAGGTAGGGAACATAATAATAATAATAGCATTTATTAAGCGCTTGCTACGTGCAAAGCACTGTTCTAAGCACTAGGGAAGTTACAAGGTGATCGGCCTGTCCCACGGGGGGCTCACAGTCTTAATCCCCATTTTCCAGATGAGGTAACTGAGGCACGGAGAAGTGAAGTGACTTGCCCAAAATCACACAGCTGACAATTTGCGGAGCTGGGATTTGAACCCGTGACCTCAGACTCCAAAGCCAGTGCTCTTTCCATTGAGCCATGCTGCTTCTCATGTCTACCAACTCCATTATATTTTACTCTCCTAAATGCTTAGTGCAGCGCTGAGGGGAAGCAGCCTGGCATAGTGGCTACAGTCCAGGCCCGGGAATCAGAAGGATCTGAGCTCTAATCCCGGTTCTGCCGCTTCTCTGCTGTGTGACCTTGGGCAAGTCACTTCGCTTCTTTGTGCCTCAGTTACCTCATCTATAAAACGGAGAGGAAGACTGTGAGCCCCACGTGGGAACTGGGTTTAACCTAATTAGCTTGTTTCGATCCCAGCCCTTGACTCAGAGTAAGCGCTTAACGAATACCATCATTCATTCAGTCATTTCAGTGCACTGCACACTTTGTGTGCTCAATAAATATGACTGACTGAGGAGGAGGAGGCCTCCTCCTCCAGGAGGCCTTCCCAGACTGAGCCCCTTCCTTCCTCTCCCCCTCGTCCCCCTCTCCATCCCCCCATCTTACCTCCTTCCCTTCCCCACAGCACCTGTATATATGTATATATGTTTGTACATATTTATTACTCTATTTATTTATTTATTTATTTATTTATTCATTTATTTATTTTACTTGTACATATCTATTCCATTTATTTTATTTTGTTAGTACGTTTGGTTTTGTCTCCTCCTTTTAGACTGTGAGCCCACTGTTGGGTAGGGACTGTCTCTATATGTTGCCAATTTGTACTTCCCAAGCGCTTAGTACAGTGCTCTGCACACAGTAAGCACTCAATAAATACGATTGATGACGATGATCGTTGATGATGATGATGATGACTGATATATCGATAAGTGCTGTGGGGCCTTACTGTCCACCATTTTCCCTTTCTGAAATATGTTTTCACATAGCTGGGAGGCCTTCCCAGACTGAGCCCCCTCCTTCCTCTCCCCCTCTTCCCCCTTTCCATCCCCCCCGCCTTACCTCCTTCCCTTCCCCACAGCACCTGTATATATGTATACATGTTTGTACGTATTCATTACTCTATTTATTTATTTTACTTGTACCTATCTATCCTATTTATTTTATTTTGTTAATATGTTTTGTTTTGTTCTCTGTCTCCCCCTTCTAGACTGTGAGCCTGCTGTTGGGTAGGGACCGTCTCTATATGTTGTCAACTTGTACTTCCCAAGGGCTTAGTACAGTGCTCTGCACACAGTAAGTGCTCAATAAATATGATTGATTGATTGATTGTTTTATATCTCTCCCCACCGAGGGCTCCTTAAGGGCAGGGATCACGTCTTCCAAATCCGTTAAATGGCACTCTCCCCAGCCCTCAGCATAGTGCTTTGCACACACTCGGCATTCAATAAATAGCATCTATTGATTGACCGACAGTGCTTGGCATATAGTAAGTGCTTTACAAACGCCATCATCATTATTATTTTTAGCAGTTGATGATAAATTAGGCTCCACCAATTTTTCAAATAGTCTTTCCATTACCTGACCTACTTTTACCTTTATTTTCAAGCACCCTGAGGAGTTTGGTTAGCATGGGTGGGAACAAACAGGTGAAGCCTACTTTTACATCAGAGGCTGGGCTTCCTTCAGTGATTAAAAGACACTGCTCCGCACACAGTAAGGGCTCAATTAAAATGATTGGATTTTGACTGACGGATTACCAGGAGGAAGTGGGGTGTCATGGAAAGAGCACAGGGCCGGGAATCAGGAGAAAGGATCTAATCCCAACTCGGCTACTAGCATGCTATGTGAACTGTCAAGCCACTTACCCTCTCAGGATCTTAAGTTCCTCACATGTAATCCAGGATTATACCCCTTTTACACACTGTGGGATATGGAATGTCCTGATTTGATGCTCTCATAATGATATTAATAATAATAATAATAGTATTTAAGTGCTTACTCTGTCCCAGGCAGAGGGCTAGAATTGGATACAAGCAAATCGGGTTGGCCACAGTCCCTGTCCCACATGGGGCTCATGGTCTGAATCCTCCTTTTACTCATTTCAGAGTTTAGTGGAGAGTTTAGCACGTAATAAGACCTTCATGAAAGCATCACCATCCTTCTGATTGTGTTGACGAATCCGACTGATAGATTGTGGCAGAGTCTTATCAGCTTCCAACAAACTGCGGACTCTTCCAGCTCCCTTAGCCTGAATGCGGAGGCTGAGGAACAGAAGATTCAGACTTCCTACCTTGCAACAAATAATAATACTAATTACAGTACTTGTTAAGCATTTACTATGCAATAATAATAATAATAATAACAATAATTGTGTTATTTGTTAAGCACTTACTACATGACAGCCACTGTACTAAGCGCTGGAGTGGACCCACGCAATCAGGTTGGATGCAGTCCCTGTCATTCATTCAATCGTATTTATTGAGCACTTTCTGTGTGCAGAGCACTGTACTAAGCGCTTACCACATGGGACTCAGTCTCAATCCCCATTTCCACTAAGCAGAGGGCTTTAGTGGGAAGAGCCCAGGCTCGGGAGTCAAGAGATCGTGGGTTCGAATCCCGGCTCTGCCACTTGTCAGCCGTGTGACTTTGGGCAAGTCACTTCACTTCTCTGGGCCTCAGTTACCTCATCTGGAAAATGGGGATTAAAAGGGTGAGCCCCACATGGGATAACCTGATTACCTCATGACCCGTGACTCCAAAGCCTGTGCTCTTTCCACTGAGCCAACCTGCTTAACACCATTATTATTATTATTATTGTAAGCGCTTAAGAAGCACAATCAATATCCAGCGCTTAGAACAGTGCTTGGCACATAGTAAGCACTTAACAAATACCATTATGATTATTATTATTTTACAGATGAGGCCACTGAGGCACAGAGAAGGAAAATGACATACCCAGGGCCACGGAACAGACAAGTGGCGGAGCAGCGGTTAGACCCTATGACTGTCTGAATCCTAGGCCCGTGGTCTATCCACTACGCCGTGCTACGTCTCTAGTGCCAAGCACTGTTCTAAGCGCTGGGGTAGATACGAGTGAATCAGGATGGACACAGTCCCCGTCCCACCTGGGGCTCAGCCTCTTCATCCCCATTTTACAGATGAGGACGCTGAGACTCAGAGAAGTGGAGTGGCCCAAGGTCACACGGCGGCAGACGAGTGGCGGAGCCGGGATTAGAACCCAGGTCCTTCTGAGCCCCAGGCCCGGGCTCTGGCCGCTAAGCCAGGCTGCTTCTCGAAGAGGAGGCGTTCCCCCCACTACAGAGGACCCCCTCACCGATCCGTTGATGCAGGGGACGTCGTCATAGTGGAGAGCCGTTCCGCTGGGGCAGGCGTAGCCGTTGGAAGCGCTTCCCAGGTAGGGATTCGTGGAAATGACTCGTCGGTTCATAAAGCTGAAAGATAGATAGAAAATCCTTCGCTCAGTCCTTCCATCGGACTTCCTGAGCGCTTCCTGTGTGCAGAGCACTGTACTGAGCGATTGGGAGAGGACAGTAGAACGAGGAGCAGATACGTTCCCTGCCCACGAGCTGACAGTCTAGAGACGAGGAAGCAGCGTGGCCTAGTGGCTAGAGCCCGGACCTAAGAGTCAGAAGGTCATGAGTTCTAATCCGACTTCACCAGTGTCTGGTGAGTGACCTTGGGCAAGTCACTTCTTGGTGCCTCGGTTACCTCATCTGTAAAAAGGGGATTAATAATAATAATGACAATAATAATGGCATTTATTAAGCACTTACTATGTGCAAAGCACTGTTCTAAGCACTGGGGAGGTTACAAGGTGATCAAGTTGTCCTACGGGGGGCTCACAGTCTTCATCCCCATTTTACAGATGAGGGAACTGAGGCACAGGGAAGCAAAGTGACTTGCCCAAAGTCACACGGCTGACAATTAGCAGAGCTGGGATTGGAACCCATGACCCGTGACTCCAAAGCCTGTGCTCTTTCCACTGAGCCACGCTGCTTAACAAACACCATTATTATTATTATTGTAAGCGCTTACGAAGCACCTCAATATCCAGTGTTTAGAACAGTGCTTTGCACATAGTAAGTGCTCAACAAATGCCATCATCATCATTATTATTACCATCATTATTAATAAGCTCCTTATGGGCAGGGAACGTGTCTGCTGATTTTCATTCATTCATTCATTCAATTGTATTTATTGAGCGCTTACTGGGTGCAGAGCACTGTACTAAGCGCTTGGGAAGTACAAGTTGGCAACATATTGAGACGGCCCCTACCCAACAGCGGGCTCACATGCAGAATGATGTTGCATTCACCCCCTGCTTAGAACAGCGCTTGGCACATAGTAAGTGCTTAACAAATACCATCATTATTATTGTTTTGCCAAGTGTGGCCTCTGGAACCCCCGCTCCGTTTTAAGTAAGATCCCTTTCATCCTGGACCTTTTCCTTTCCAGTTCTCTGCTCCTCCTCGCCCTAACTGAAACATGGCTGTCGCCGGACGACACGGTCTCTTCTGCTGCTCTCTGCAGTGCAGGCCTCTTCTTCTCCCACTCCCCCAGACTCACCGGAAAAGGAGGAGGTGTCGGTTTCCTTCTCGCCCCCCAATGTCGCTTTCGCACTATCCCTCCTCCCCTTTCCCTTTCCTTCCCTTCCCTTCCTTTGAAGCCCACATTATTCGCCTCTACCACCCCCTCCAGATTATTGTAGCCGTCATCTACCGCCCTCCGGGCCCCACTTCCAACTTCTTTAACGACTTTGACCCCTTCCTCACATTCCTTCTCTCCTTCTCCATGCCCACTCTGATCCTCGGAGACTTCAATATCCACATGGATATCCCTAACGACTCCTCTGCCGCTCGCCTTCTATCTCTCCTTGACGCTGCCAACCTCTTCCTCCACCCCACCTCACCCACTCACCAACTTGGTCATACCCTCGACCTCATCATCTCCTACCGCTGCACTGTGTCCACCCTCACCAACTCTGTAATCCCTCTCTCTGATCATAATCTTCTCACCTGCCTCCTCACTCACACTCCTTTCCCCTGTAAATCCGTATTACTCCCTCACAGAGATCTCCGCTCTCTGGACCCCACCCATCTTTCGGAGCGCCTCACACCCCACCTCGCCGCCCTCTCCTCTCTACCCAGGCTTGATGATCAGATTACTGCTCTCAACTCTACCCTTTCTACTCAGCTAGACTCACTCGCTCCCTTTACCCTTCGCCGCTCTCGCACCACTAACCCACAGCCCTGGATCACTGCCACTGTCCGCCTCCTTCGCTCTTATGCTCGAGCTGCCGAACGCTGCTGGCGAAAGTCTAAACACCATGCCAACCTCGTTCACTTCAAGTTTATCCTTTCCTGCCTTAACTCAGCCCTCTCTTCTGCCAGACAAAACTATTTCTCCTCCCTTATTGACACCCATGCCCATCACCCCCGCCAGCTCTTCCGTACATTCAACTCCCTTCTCAGGCCCCCGGTTCCTCCCCCTCCTCCTTCCCTCACCCCCAACGATCTGGCCTCCTACTTCATTAACAAAATTAAATCCATCAGGTCCGACCTCCCCAAAGTCTCTTCCCCCTTTTCTCCAACCCCCCGGCTCTCAACACTCTCTGCTACTCTCCCATCCTTCCCAGCGGTATCCTCAGAGGAACTCTCCTCCCTCCTCTCAAATGCTACTCCGGCCACCTGTGCTTCTGACCCCATTCCCTCTCATCTTATGAAATCTCTCGCTCCATCCCTTCTCCCCTCCTTAACTTCCATCTTCAACCGCTCACTCTCCACTGGTTCCTTCCCCTCTGCCTTCAAACATGCCCATGTCTCTCCCATCCTAAAAAAACCCTCTCCTGACCCCACCTCACCTTCTAGTTATCGCCCCATCTCCCTCCTACCATTCCTTTCCAAACTCCTTGAACGAGTTGTCTACACGCGCTGCCTAGAATTCCTCAACAACAACTCTCTCCTCGACCCCCTCCAGTCTGGCTTCCGTCCCCTTCATTCCACGGAAACTGCCCTCTCAAAGGTCACCAATGACCTCCTGCTTGCCAAATCCAACGGCTCCTACTCTGTCCTAATCCTCCTCGACCTCTCAGCTGCCTTTGACACTGTGGACCACCCCCTTCTCCTCAACACGTTATCTGACCTTGGCTTCACAGACTCCGTCCTCTCCTGGTTCTCCTCTTATCTCTCCGGTCGTTCTTTCTCAGTCTCTTTTGCAGGCTCCTCCTCCCCCTCCCATCCTCTTACTGTGGGGGTTCCCCAAGGTTCAGTGCTTGGTCCCCTTCTGTTCTCAATCTACACTCACTCCCTTGGTGACCTCATTCGCTCCCACGGCTTCAACTATCATCTCTATGCTGATGACACCCAGATCTACATCTCTGCCCCTGCTCTCTCCCCCTCCCTCCAGGCTCGCATCTCCTCCTGCCTTCAGGACATCTCCATCTGGATGTCCGCCCGCCACCTAAAGCTCAACATGTCGAAGACTGAGCTCCTTGTCTTCCCTCCCAAACCTTGTCCTCTCCCTGACTTTCCCATCTCTGTTGACAGCACTACCATCCTTCCCGTCTCACAAGCCCGCAACCTTGGTGTCATCCTCGACTCCGCTCTCTCATTCACCCCTCACATCCAAGCCGTCACCAAAACCTGCCGGTCTCAGCTCCGCACCATTGCCAAGATCCGCCCTTTCCTCTCCATCCAAACCGCTACCCTGCTCATTCAAGCTCTCATCCTATCCTGTCTGGACTACTGCACCAGCCTTCTCTCTGATCTCCCATCCTCGTGTCTCTCTCCACTTCAATCCATACTTCATGCTGCTGCCCGGATTATCTTTGTCCAGAAACACTCTGGACATATTACTCCCCTCCTCAAAAACCTCCAATGGCTACCGATCAATCTGCGCATCAGGCAGAAACTCCTCACCCTGGGCTTCAAGGCTGTCCATCACCTCGCCCCCTCCTACCTCACCTCCCTTCTCTCCTTCTACTGCCCAGCCCGCACCCTCCGCTCCTCCACCACTAATCTCCTCACTGTACCTCGCTCTCGCCTGTCCCGCCATCGACCCCTGGCCCACGTCATCCCCCGGGCCTGGAATGCCCTCCCTCTGCCCATCCGCCAATCTAGCTCTCTTCCTCCCTTCAAGGCCCTGCTGAGAGCTCACCTCCTCCAGGAGGCCTTCCCAGACTGAGCCCCTTCTTTCCTCTCCCCCTCGTCCCCCTCTCCATCCCCCCGTCTTACCTCCTTCCCTTCCCCACAGCACCTGTATATATGTATATATGGTTGTACATATTTATTACTCTATTTATTTATTTATTTATTTATTTATTTTACTTGTACATTTCTATGCTACTTATTTTATTTTGTTGGTATGTTTGGTTCTGTTCTCTGTCTCCCCCTTTTAGACTGTGAGCCCACTGTTGGGTAGGGACTGTCTCTATGTGATGCCAATTTGTACTTCCCAAGCGCTTAGTACAGTGCTCTGCATATAGTAAGCGCTCAATAAATACGATTGATTGATTGATTGATTTTGGGCAGGGAATGTGTCTGTTCTAACGTTGTATTGTACTCTCCCAAGTGCTTAGTACAGTGCTCTGCCCGTAGTAAGTGCTCAATAAACACAGCAGACTGGATGACAGTGCTCTGCACACAGTAAGCGTTCAATAAATATGACTGAATGAATGAATGACATGATCAGGTAACTGAGGCCCAGGGAAGTGAAGCGACTTGCCCCAGATAACACAGCAGACACAGGGCAGGATGGGGATTAGAACCCAGATCCTTCTGAATCCAAGGTCCGGGGTCTACCCACTAAGCCACGCTGCTTCTCAAATTGCCCCACCCTAATCACAACCTGCGGACGTTCATCACTTGTCTGTTTGCTTCATCATCAATCGTATTTATTGAGCGCTTACTATGTGCAGAGCACTGTACTAAGCGCTTGGGAAGTACAAGTTGGCAACGATTACTTGTACTGATGTCTGTCTCCCCTTCTAGACTGTGTGGCTGTTCTGCTCAGAGACTGCCCCTATTGTGGTACTGTAATTAATTGATTAATTAATGATGGCATTTGTTTAGCGCTTACTATGTGCCAAGCACTGTCCTAAGCACGGGGGGGAGCATACAAGGTAATCAGGTTGTCCCACGTGGGGCTCACAGCCTTCATCCCCATTTTCCAGATGAGGGAACTGAGGCCCAGAGAAGTGAAGTGACTCGCCCAAAGTCACACGGCAGCCAAGTGGCGGAGCCGGGATGAGAACCCACGACCTCTGACTCCCAAGCCCGGGCTCTTTCCACTGAGCCACGCTTTCCCAAGCGCTTAGTAAAGTGCCCTGCACACAGTAAGTGCTCAGTCAATAATAATAATAATGACAATGATGGCACTTATTAAGTGCTTACTATGTGCAAAGCACTGTTCTAAGCGCTGGGGAGGTTACAAGATGATCAGGTTGTCCCACGGGGGGCTCACAGTCTTAATCCCCATTTTCCAGATGAGGTAACTGAGGCCCAGAGAAGTGAAGTGACTTGCCCAGAGTCACACAGCTGACAATTGGCGGGGTCGGGATTTGAACCCATGACCTCTGACTCCCAAGCCCGGGTTCTTTCCACTGAGCCACGCTTTCCCAAGCGCTTAGTATAGTGCCCTGCACATAGTAAGTGCTCAATCAATAATAATAATGATGACAATGATGGCACTTATTAAGTGCTTACTATGTGCAAAGCACTGTTCTAAGCGCTGGGGAGGTTACAAGATGATCAGGTTGTCCCATGGGATGCTCACAGTCTTAATCCCCATTTTCCAGATGAGGTAACTGAGGCCCAGAGAAGTGAAGTGACTTGCCCAGAGTCACACAGCTGACAATCGGTGGGGCCGGGATTTGAACCCATGACCTCTGACTCCCAAGCCCGGGTTCTTTCCACTGAGCCATGCTTTCCCAAGCGCTTAGTAAAGTGCCCTGCACATAGTAAGTGCTCAATCAATAATAATAATAATGGTAATGATGGCACTTATTAAGTGCTTACTATGTGCAAAGCACTGTTCTAAGCGCTGGGGAGGTTACAAGATGATCAGGTAGTCTCACGGGGGGCTCAAAGTCTTAATCCCCATTTTACAGATGAGGTAACTGAGGCCCAGAGAAGTGAAGTGACTTGCCCAGAGTCACACAGCTGACAATCGGCGGGGCCGGGATTTGAACCCATGACCTCTGACTCCCAAGCCCGGGCTCTTTCCACTGAGACTTGACTGAATGAACAGGTTAGAGGTTGGCCCGTCTGGGGGAATCTGGGCGGGGTAACCGAAAGCGAGCGGGCCCCTTTTAGACTGTGAGCCCACTGTTGGGTAGGGACTGTCTCTATATGTTGCAAATTTGTACTGCTCAAGCGCTTAGTACAGTGCTCTGCACATAGTAAGCGCTCAATAAATACGATTGATGATGCTGCTGAGCGGGCAGACGTACCAGAAGGTCTGTTTGGCCGTCTGAATGACGTTGGCGGTCATCTCCACGTCGATGTAGTCGTAGTGCAGGGCCCCGGGGTCCGTGGAAGAGCCCGTCTCGGCCAGCAGAATCCCAATCCACCGGCCCATGTCCTCCGAAGTCGGGGCCTGCGCGCGGAAACGACAGACTGGGATTGCGACTGCGGCATTCGTAGTCATTTTGAGGATTGTTGCCCTTTTGAGTGACAACATGGGGAAGGCTGAGCTTCACACAGGGTGTCCCGAGGGAATAGGTGGTATTTTGTTGTCTGTCTCCCCCTTCTAGACTGTGAGCCCGTTGTTGGGTAGGGACCGTCTCTCAAGGCTGCCGACTTGTACTTCCCCAGCGCTTAGTACAGTGCTCTGCACACAGTAAGCGCTCAATAAATACAATTGAATGAATGAATGAATGAGAGATTCATTCATTCAATCGTATTTATTTTCCTCTCCTCCTCCCCATCCCCCCCACCTCCTTCCCCTCCCCACAGCACCTGTATATATGTTAATACAGATTTATTACTCTATTTATTTTACTTGTACATAGTTACTATTCTATTTATTTTGTTAATGATGTGCATTTAGCTTTAATTCTCTTTGCTCTGACGACTTGACACCTGTCCACATGTTTTGTCTTGTTGTCTGTCTCCCCCTTCTAGACTGTGAGCCCGTTGTTGGATAGGGACCGTCTCTATCTGTTGCCGACTTGTACATAGTTACTATTCTATTTATTTTGTTAATGATGTGCAGCCCCTTCCTTCCTCTCCCCCTCATCCCCCTCTCCATCCCCCCTCTTACCTCCTTCCCTTCCCCAAAGCACCTGTATATATGTATATATGTTTGTACATATTTATTACTCTATTTATTTATTTATTTATTTTACTTGTACATATCTATTCTATTTATTTTATTTTGTTAGTATGTTTGGTTTTGTTCTCTGTCTTCCCCTTTTAGACTGTGAGCCCACTGTTGGGTAGGGACTGTCTCTATATGTTGCCAATTTGTACTTCCCAAGCGCTTAGTACAGTGCTCTGCACATAGTAAGCACTCAATAAATACGATTGATGATGATGATGACCTAGCTTTATTTCTATTTATTCTAACGACTTGACACCTGTCCACATGTTTTGTCTTGTTGTCTGTCTCCCCCTTCTAGACTGTGAGCCCACTGTTGGATAGGGATCGTCTCAATATGTTGCCAACTTGTACTTCCCAAGGGCTTGGTACAGTGCTCTGCACACAGTAAGCGCTCAATAAATACGATTGAATGAATGAATGAATGAATTGAGCGCTTACTCTGTGCAGAGCACTGTACTAGGTGCTTAGGAAGTACAAATCAGCAACAGATAGAGACGGTCCCTACCCAACAATGGTCTCACAGTCTAGAAGGGGGAGACAGATGACAAAACTAAACAAGCAGACAGTTGAAACAAATAGACAGGTGATCTCACGGTGTTTCCGCCACTGCATGCCCAATCGATCCATCAACTGTATTGATTAACTTCCCCTAGCCCCACAGCACTTAATAATAATAATAATAATAATAAATAATGATAGTAATAATCATAATAACAATATTTATTAAGCACTTACAATGTGCAAAGCTCTGTTCTAAGCACTGGGGAGGTTACAAGGTAATCAGTTGTCCCATGGGGGGCTCACAGTCTTAATCCCCATTTTACAGATGAGGCAACTGAGGCCCAGGGAAGTTAAGTGACTTGCCCAAAGTCACACAGCTGACAAGTGGCGGAGCCGGAGTTTGAACTCACGACCTCTGACTCCAAAGCCCGTGATCGTTCCACTGAGCCATGTTGCTTCCCTATAGATTGGTAATTTCATTTAGTTGTATTGATGTCTGTCTTCCCCGCTCTAGACTGTGAGCTCGTTGTGGGCAGGGATTGTCACTGTTCATTGCTGTACTGTCCTTTCCCAAGCGCTTAGTACAGTGCTCTGCACATAGTAAGTGCTCAATAAATACAACTTAATGAATGATCGAGCATCTACTTGTTGTGAGCATGGCGTAGCGGCTACAGCACTGGCTTGGCAGTCAGAAGGTCATGGGTTCTAATCCTGACTCTGCCACTTGTCTGCTGTGTGACCTGGGGCAAGTCACTTCACTTCTCTGGGCCTCATTTTCCCCATTTGCAAAATGGTGATTGAGACTGTGAGCCCCACGTGGGGCAGGGACCGTGTCCAACCCGATTTGCTTGTATACGCCCCAGTGCTGAGTACAGCAACTAGAACATAGTAAGTGCTTAACAAATACATAATTATTATTTTATTGTTCACATGGTACTCTCCCAAGTGCTTAGCACAGTGGTACTTGTTAAGTGCTTACTACGTGCCAAGCACTGTTCTGAGCACCGGGGTAGGTAAAAATTAATCGGGTTGGACAAAGTCCCTGTCCCACATGGGGCTCACACTCTTAATCCCCATTTTACAAATGAGGTAATAATAATAATAATAATAATAATATTTTTAAGCACTTACTATGTGTCAATCACTGTTCTAAGTGTTGGAGTAGATACAAATTAATCAGGTTGGAGACAGTCATAAATGAGGTAATAATAATAATAATATTTTTAAGCACTTCCTATGTGTCAATCACTGTTCTAAGTGTTGGAGTAGATACAAGTTAATCAGGTTGGAGACAGTCATTGTCCCACATGGGGCTCACACTCTGGATCTCCATTTTACGGATGAGATAACTGAGGCTCAGAGACGACTACTACTACTACTACTACTACGACTACGACTACTACTACTACTACCACTACTATTTGTTAAGCACTTACTATGTGCCAAGCACTGTTCTAAACACTGGGGTAGATACAAGGTCATCAGGTTGTTCCCCACGGGGCTCACACAGTCTTTAATCCCCATTTTACCGATGAGGTGCTAATAATAATGATGGCACTTATTAAGCACTTACTATGTGCCAAGCACTGTTCTAAGCACTGGGGAGACTACAAGGTGATCAGGTTGTCCCAAGGGGGCTGACAGTCTTAATCCCCATTTTACAGATGAGGCAACTGAGGCACAGAGAAGTGAAGCGACTTGCCCAAAGTCACACAGCTGACAACTTGGCAGAGCCGGGATTTGAACCCATGATCTCTGACTCCAAAGCCCGGGCTTTTACAGATGAGGTAACTGAGGCACAGAGAAGTTAAGCGACTTGCCTGAAGTCACACAGCTGACAACTTGGCAGAGCCGGGATTTGAACCCATGATCTCTGACTCCAAAGCCCGGGCTCTTTCCACTGAGCCACGCTGTAACTGAGGCCCAGAGAAGTGAAGTGACTTGCCCGAGGTCACAACAGCGTGGCTCAATGGGAAGAGCCCGGGTTTGGGAGCCAGAGGTCAAGGGTTCGAATCCCGGCTCCGCCACTTGTCAGCTGTGTGACCTTGGGCAAGTCACTTAACTTCTCTGAGCCTCTGTTCCCTCATCTCTAAAATGGGGATTAAGACTGTGAGCCCCACGTGGGACAACCTGATCACCTTGTCTCCCCCCCCAGCGCTTAGAGCAGTGCTTTGCACATACTAAGCGTTTAACAAATGCCATTATTATTATTATTATAAGGGGCAGAGCCAGAACTAGAACCCAAGACCTTCCAGTTCCCAGGCCCAGGTTCTAACCACTAGACCACACTGCTTCTCAGCCATATTAATGTCCGTCTCCCCCTCTAGACTGTAAACTCTCTGTGGGCAGGGATCGCGTCCACCAACTCCATTCTACCGTGTCCTCCTGAGCGCTTTGTTCAGTGCTCGGCACACAACGAGCGCTCGATACACCCCACTGCTCGCGCAATCGCGGTGTGGGACTAATGTCAATAATAACGATGGCAGTCTTTTAGACTGTGAGCCCACTGTTGGGTAGGGACTGTCTCTATATGTTGCCAATTTGTACTTCCCAAGCGCTTAGTACAGTGCTCTGCACATAGTAAGCGCTCAATAAATACGATTGATGATGATGATGATTTTGTAAGTGTTTACTACTGGCCAGGCACTGTACTAAGTGCTGGGGTGGATCCAAGCAAATCGGGTTGGACACAGTCCCCGTCCCACATGGGGCTCACAGTCTTAATCCCCATTTTACAAATGAAGTACCTGAGGCACAGAGAAGTGAAGCGACTTGCCCAAGGTCACACAGCAGACGGGTGGAGGCGGCATTAGAATTTATGACCTTCTGATTCCCAAGCCCAGGCTCTGGCCACCAGACGAAGCGTCGGACGTGCGTGAGCCGGGGGTTTGTGGGGTTGAGGAGTCAGATGATGTGGGTTCGAATCCTGGCTCTGCCACCCGTCTGCTGTGCGACCTTGGACAAGCCGCTTAACTTCTCCATGCCTCAGTGACCTCATCTGTCAAATGGGGATGAAGACTGTGAGCCCCAGGTGGGACAACCCGATTACCTTGTATCTACTCTGGCGCTTAGAACAGTGCTTGGCACATAGTAAGTGCTCAACGAATACCATCATTATTATTCATTCACTCATTTAATCGCATTTACTGAGCGCTTACTGTGTGCAGAGCACTGTACTAAGCGCTTGGGAAGTACAAGTCGGCAACATATAGAGACGGTCCCTACCCAACAAATTCTATTTATTTTATTTTGTTACTATGTTTTGTTTTGTTGTCTGTCTCCCCCTTCTAGACTGTGAGCCTGCCGTTGGGTAGGGACTGTCTCTATATGTTGCCAACTTGGACTTCCCAATTAAACAATCAATCAATCGTATTTGAGCGCTTACTGTGTGCAGAGCACTGTACTAAGCACTTGGAAATTACAAGTTGGCAACATACAGAGACGGTCCCTACCCAACAGCGGGCTCACAGTCTAGAATGGGGAGGAAGTGCTTCCCAAGCGCTTAGTACAGTGCTCTGCACACAGTAAGCGCTCAATAAATACGATTGAATGAATGGATGAATGAACAACGGGCTCACAGTCTAGAAGGGGGAGACAGACAACAAAACAAAACAAGTAGACAGGTGGCTAGAAGGGGGAAGAAGCGCTTCCCAAGCGCTTAGTACAGTGCTCTGCACACAGTAAGTGCTCAATAAATATGATTGAATGAATGAATGAATGAATGAATGAATGAACAACGGGCTCACAGTCTAGAAGGGGGAGACAGACAACAAAACATGTAGACAGGTGTCAAAATCATCAGAACAAATAGAATTAAAGCTAGATGCACATCATTAACAAAATAAGTAGAATAGTAAATAGAGTAATAAATCTGTACAAACATATATACAGGTGCTGTGGGGAGGGGAAGGGGGTAGGGCGGAGGGGACAGGGAGGAGAGGAGAGGAAAAAGGGGGCTCAGTCTGGGAAGGCCTCTTGGAGGAGGGGAGCTCTCAGTAGGGCTTTGAAGGGAGGAAAATCATAATTATTGCTTTTATCAGATAAGCCAGGCCCCGAGGGGAGGCCCGGAGCCTCTCGCCCGCTGAGGGAAAAAGCCCGATGGCAGGGGGGGGGACCATGAGGGGTTGAGGGGGGACTGGCGAGGGTCACCTCGAGGACGGCCACTTCCTGTCCGTGGCGCAGCAGGCGGAAGGCCAGAGGGTGTCGGGGGTCCAGGCCGGGGGCCACCTGGGCGCCGCGGAGGGGGAGGGCGGCCAGGTGGCTCTTGAGGTCGGTGCGGTCCTTGTGCAGCAGCAGGCGGCCGTCCTTCAGGCGGGCCCAGCGCTCCCGCCACCGGTGGTTGGCCAGCACGTTCAGGTAGCCTGCGGGACCCAACAGCCACACGCCTCAGCTCACCGCACCCACCGAACAGGGCCCCATCTGCAGCGCTCTGCACACAGCGGCGGCCGCTCAATAAATACCACGGACGGACTGGCTAATAATTCTGGGCTTTGGTACGCGCCTTCTGTGTGCCAGGCCCCTCCTTCCTCTCCTCCTCCTTCCCCTCCCCACGGCACCTGTAGATATGTATGTATGTTTGAATGGATTTATCACCTATTTATTTATTTTATTTGTACATATTTATTCTATTTATTTTTATTTTGTTAGTGTGTTTGGTTTTGTTCTCTGTCTCCCCCTTCTAGACTGGGAGCCCACTATTGGGTAGGGACTGTCTCTATATGTTGCCGACTTGTACTTCCCAAGCGCTTAGGACAGTGCTCTGCACACAGTAAGCGCTCAATAAATACGACTGATTGATTCATTCTGTCCCGATGGTCCTTACGGTGTTTTGTACATGGGCAACACACCAAATGCACCATTGAATGGAGGAAGGAATAAATAGGGCGCTCAAGCGCTCAATAAATACGATTGATTGATTGATTTTGTTAATTTGTTAATATGTTTTGTTTTGTTCTCCGTCTCCCCCTTCTAGACTGTGAGCCCACTGTTGGGTAGGGACTGTCTCTATATGTTGCCAACTGGTACTTCCCAAGCGCTTAGTCCAGTGCTCTGCACGCAGTAAGTGCTCAATAAATACGATTGAATGAATGAATGAATACTAAGCGCTGGGGTGGACCCAAGCCAATCGGGTTGGACGCGATCCCTGTCCCCCTTGGGGCTCACAGCCTCAATCCCCATTTTACAGATGGGAAAACTGAGGCCCAGAGAAGTGAAGAGACTTGGCCAAGGTCACTCAGCAGACAGGGGGCGGAGGCAGGATTAGAACCCACAACCTTTTGACTCCCAGGGCAGGGCTCTATCAGATAGGCCACGCTGCTAGACTGTAAACTCACTGTGGGAAGGGGATGTGGCCATTTATTGTTCTATTGTGCACTCCCAAGTGCTTAGTACAGTGCTCTGCACACAGTAAGCACTCAAAAATACTAATAATAATTTCAATTACGATATCTGTTAGGCAATTACTATGTGCCAGGCACCGTCCTAAGCACCAGGGTGGATACAAGCAAATCGGGTTGGACACAGTCCCTGTCCCACATGGGGCTCACAGTCTTCATCCCCATTTTACAGATGAGGGAACTGAGGCACAGGGAAGTCAAGCGACTTGCCCAAGGTCACCCAGCAGACATGCGGTGGAGGCGGGATTAGAACCCAGGGCTCCCAGACCTGGGCTCTACTCACTGCACCGTGCTGTTTCCTAAAGGGAGCCCAAGGGCTGTTTTATTGCTCTAGTGTCCTCTCCCAAGCGCTTAGCCCAGTGCTGGGCACAAAGTAAGTACTCTGTTCACAGGAGCGGGAAGGAGGGGAGGGGGCTTGGGGGTCCTGACCGCAGGTCGGGACGTCCTCCTCCGCCGACGACGTCTGCTCGTCCGTCGATGGCTTTTTCTTCCCGAGCCCGATGATCTTGGTGATCTTCTTCCCCGTCACCTTCGTCACGGTCCCCTTCGACTCCGGCTTGTTGCTCTTTTTCCTCTTAACTGCCGACGAAACAAACACACAAACAAAAACAAAGAGAGGGCGATGGATGGACGGGTTCCATTATAATAATAATAATGATAATAATAATAATAATGGCATTTATTAAGCACTTACTATGTGCAGCGCACTGTTCTAAGTGCTGGGGAGGTTACAAGGTGATCAGGTTGTCCCACCGGGGGCTCACAGTCTTCATCCCCATTTTACAGATGAGGGAACTGAGGCCCAGAGAAGTGAAGTGACTTGCCCAAAGTCACACAGCTGACAACTGGCGGAGCCAGGATTTGAACCCATGACCTCGGACTCCAAAGCCCATGCTCTTTCCACTGAGCCATGCTGCTTCTCTGAACCCAGAATAACAACAATTGTGGTATTTGTTATGTGCTTACTATGTGCCAACCACTGTACTAAGCGCTGGGGCAGATACAGCATATTAGGTTGGACACAATCGCCGTCCATCGTGGGGCTCACGGCCTCAATCCCCCTTTTACAGACGAAGTAACTTAGGCCCAGAGAAGTGAAATGACTTGCCCAAGGTCACACAGCAGAGAAGTGGCAGAGACGGGATTAGAACCCACAACCTCTGACTCCCAAGCCTGGGCTCTTGCCACTAAGCCACGCTGCTTCTAGAAGGCAATGGTCAATCCACGGAACATATTTACTGAGCGTTTCCGTGGCCTCATGGGAGTCAGAAGGTCGTGGGTTCTAATCCCGGCTCTACCACTTGTCTGTTGTGTGACCTTGGGCAAGTCACTTCACTTCTCTGGGCCTCATCGGTAAAGTGGTGACGGAGGCTGTGAGCTCCACGTGGGACAGGGACTATTCATTCATTCAATCGTACTTATTGAGCGCTTACTGTGTGCAGAGCACTGTACTAAGCGCTTGGGAAGTACAAGTTGGCAACATATAGAGACGGTCCCTACCCAACAGTGGGCCCAGCGCTCAGTACAATGCCTACAACATACTAAGCGCTTAACAAATACCATTACTATGTGCAGAGCACTGTACTAAGCTCTTGGGAGAGTACAATGCCACCCGAATTAGCAAACACATACAAAAGAATTAGCAGACACTTTCCCTGCCCATAAAGAGCTTACAGTCCAGAGTGGGAGACAGACAATAATATGAATAAATAGATAAAATATAAAAGACAACAGAGGGGGCAAAGAAACAAATCTAGAGCCTGGGCTTGGGAGTCAGAGGTTGTGGGTTCTAATCCCGGCCCCGCCACTTAACAGCTGTGTGACTTTGGGCAAGTCACTTCACTTCTCTGGGCCTCAGTTACCTCATCTGGAAAATGAGGATTAAGACTGTGAGCCCCTCGTGCGACAACCTCATCACCTTGTATCTACCCCAGCGCTTAGAACAGTGCTTGGCATATAGTAAGTGCTTAACAAATACCATAATTATTATTATTATTATTATTATTAAATCTGAAATGAGGACAGTTCAGTTTGAGAAAGAATGCAAAACTATAAGGAAACTCTTATTGCTTTTTGTACGCTATGTGTTAAACGCTTACTGTGTGTCAAGCAGCATACTAAGCGCTGGGATAAATACAAGCTAATCGGGTTGAACATAGGCTCTGTCCCACGTGGAGCTCACAGTCTTCATCCGAGGCACGGCCTAGTGGCTAGAGCCCGGGTCCAGGAGTTGGAAGGACCTGGGTTCTAATCCTGGCTCCGCCACTTGCCTGCTGTGTGACCTTGGGCAAGTCGTTTCACTTCCCTGTTCCTCAGCTCCCTCTTTTGTAAATTGGGGATGAAGACTGGTAGCCCCACTCTGGACAGGGACTGCGTCCAACCCGGGTAACTTCTATCTAACCCAGTGCTCAGAACAGCGCCTGACACAGAGTAAGTGCCTAAAAAATACCACAATTACGATTATCATTATTTTATTCATTCAATTCATTCATTCAATCGCATTTATTGAGCACTTACTGTGTGCAGAGCACTGTACTAAGCATGTTTTGTTTTGTTGATTGTCTCCCCCTTCTATCAATCAATCAATCGTATTTCTTGAGAGCTTACTGTGTGCAGAGCACTGTACTAAGCGCTTGGGAAGTACAAGTTGGCAACATATAGAGACGGTACCTACCCAACAGCGGGCTTACAGTCTAGAATTCATTTTATTTTCTTAATATGTTTGGTTTTGTTCTCTGTCTCCCCCTTCTAGACTGTGAGCCCACTGTTGGGTAGGGACCGTCTCTAGATGTTGCCAACTTGTACTTCCCAAGCGCTTAGTATAGTGTTTTGCACACAGTAAGTGCTCAATAAATACGACTGATTGATTGATTGATTGATTGATAGAAGGGGGAGACAATCAACAGAACAAAACATGTGGACAGGTGTCAAGTCATCAGAATAAGTCATATCTTCTAAACTGTGAGCGGTCTGTGGACAGGGAATGTCAGTTTATTCTTGTATTATACTCTCCCAAGCGCTTAGACCAGTGTTCTGCACACAGTAAGTGCTCAATAAATACAGCTGATTGATTGATTGATTGATTGATTGATTGATAGAAGGGGGAAACAATCAACAGAACAAACCATGTGGACAGGTGCCAAGTCATCAGAATAAGTCCTATCTTCTAGACTGTGAGCGCCCTGTGGATGGGGAATGTCAGTTTATTCTTGTATTATACTCTCCCAAGTGCTTAGACCAGTGTTCTGCACACAGTAAGTGCTCAATAAATACGAATGATTGATTGATTGATAGAAGGGGGAAACAATCAACAGAACAAACCATGTGGACAGGTGCCAAGTCATCAGAATAAGTCATATCTTCTAGACTGTGAGCGCCCTGTGGATGGGGAATGTCAGTTTATTCTTGTATTATACTCTCCCAAGTGCTTAGACCAGTGTTCTGCACACAGTAAGTGCTCAATAAATACAGCTGATTGATTGATTGATTGATTGATTGATAGAAGGGGGAAACAATCAACAGAACAAACCATGTGGACAGGTGCCAAGTCATCAGAATAAGTCATATCTTCTAGACTGTGAGCGCCCTGTGGACGGGGAATGTCAGTTTATCCTTGTATTATACCCTCCCATAGTGCTTAGACCAGTGTTCTGCACACAGTAAGTGCTCAATAAGTACAACTGAATGAGTGAATGAATGAATTTTACAGGTGAGGAAACTGTGGCACAGAGAAGTTAAGTGAGTTGCCCAAGGTCACACAGCAAATCCTGCCCATTGCCCAGTGTGGCTCTAGGGAAAGTCCCAGGATGGTTGCCCGACAGGGCCAACGGCCTCTCTCCAAGGTTCAAGAGGAGCAGGGCAGAACCCAAAATCTGAAAGGTGAAGCTTCTTGGACAGACTCTTATGTCTCCCTCTTTCTTAATATCTGTCTCAATTTACAATATAGTATAAATTAATTATTCATTCACATAAATCCATGTCTAGACCATAAGCTTGTTATGGGCAGGGAATGTGACTGCTAATTCTGTTGTATTTGTCTGTTAATTCCATGGTATTTTACTCTCCCAAGAGCTTAGTACAGTTCTCTGCACATACTAATAATAATGATGGTATTTGTTAAGCGTTTACTATGTTCTAGGCACTGTACTGACTAAATTAATTATTCACTCGCATAAATCCATGTCTCCCCATCTAGACCATAAGCTCGTTATGGGCAGGGAATGTGCCTGCTAATTCTGTTGTATTTGTCTGCCAATTCCATGGTATTTTACTCTCCCAAGAGCTTAGTACAGTTTTCTGCACATAGTAATAATAATGATGGTATTTGTTAAGTGTTTACTATGTTCTAGGCACTTTTCTGACTAAATTAATTATTCATTCACATAAATCCATGTCTCCCCGTCTAGACCATAAGCTCGTTATGGGCAGGGAATGTGCCTGCTAATTCTGTTGTATTTGTCTGCTAATTCCATGGTATTTGACTCTCCCAAGAGCTTAGTACAGTTCTCCGCACATGGTAATAATAATGATGGTATTTGTTAAGTGTTTACTATGTTCTAGGCACTGTACTGACTAAATTGATTATTCATTCACATAAATCCATGTCTCCCCGTCTAGACCATAAGCTCGTTATGGGCAGGGAATGTGCCTGCTAATTCTGTTGTATTTGTCTGCTAATTCCATGGTATTTGACTCTCCCAAGAGCTTAGTACAGTTCTCCGCACATGGTAATAATAATGATGGTATTTGTTAAGTGTTTACTATGTTCTAGGCACTGTACTGACTAAATTGATTATTCATTCACATAAATCCATGTCTCCCTGTCTAGACCATAAGCTCATTATGGGCAGGGAATGTGACTGCTAATTCTGTTGTATTTGTCTGCTAATCTCATGGTATTTAACTCTCCCAAGAGTTTAGTACAGTTCTCTGCACATAGTAATGATAATGATGGTATTTGTTAAGTGTTTACTATGTTTTAGGCACTGTACTGACTAAATTAATTATTCATTCACATAAATCCATGTCTCCCCATCTAGACCATAAACTCATTATGGGCAGGGAATGTGACTGCTAATTCTACTGTATTTGTCGGCTAATTCCATGGTATTTGACTCTCCCAAGAGCTTAGTACAGTTCTCTGCACAAAGTAATAATAATGATGGTATTTATTAAGCATTTACTATGTTCTAGGCACTGTACTGACTAAATTAATTATTCATTCACATAAATCCATGTCTCCCCGTCTAGACCATAAGCTCTTATGGGCAGGGAATGTGACTGCTAATTCTGTTGTATTTGTCTGCTAATTCCATGGTATTTGACTCTCCCAAGATCTTAGTACAGTTCTCCGCACATGGTAATAATAATGATGGAATTTGTTAAGTGTTTACTATGTTCTAGGCACTGTACTGACTAAATTAATTATTCCTTCGCATAAATCCATGTCTCCCTGTCTAGACCATAAGCTCGTTATGGAAAGGGGATGTGACTGCCAATTCTGTTGTATTTGTCTGCTAATTCCATGGTATTTTACTCTCCCAAGAGCTTAGTACAGTTCTCTGCACACAGTAATAATAATGATGGTATTTGTTAAGCGTTTATTATATTCTAGGCACTGTACTGAGCGCTGGAGAAGCAGCGTGGCTTAGTGGAAAGAGCATGGGCTTGGGAGTCACAGGACATGGGTAGTGTGGCTCAGTGAGAAGAGCCCAGGCTTTGGAGTCAGAGGTCATGGGTTCGAATCCCGCCTCCGCCACTTGTCAGCTGTGTGACTTTGGGCAAGTCACCTCACTTCTTTGGGCCCCAGTTACCTCATCTGTCAAATGGGGATGAAGACTCTGAGCCCTCTATGGGACAACGTGATCACCTTGTAACCTCCCCAGCGCTTAGAAAAGTGCTTACCACATAGTAAGCCCTTAATAAATGCCATTATTATCCAGCGCTTAGAACAGTGCTTTGCACATAGTAAGCGCTTAACAAATACCATCATTATTTATTTATTATTAATCCCGCCTCCACCAGGCGACTGCTGTGTGACCTTGGGCAAGTCACTTAACTTCTCTGAGCCTCAGTTCCCTCATCTGTAAAATGGGGATGAAGACTGTGAGCCCCACGTGGGACAACCTGATCACCTTGTATCTCCCCCAGTGCTTAGAACAGTGCTTTGTACATAGTAAGCACTTAACAAATACCATCATTGTTATTATTCCCTGCCCACGATGAGTTTACTGTCTAGAGTGGTTCAAGATTGATCCTTTCCCCGCTTTTTGGATGCATAAACCGAGGCTCGTCGGAGGGTAAGCGGCTCACCCTGGGTCAATCTGGGAGTGGGGGTGGGGGGAGGCAGCATGGCTCAGTGGAAGGAGCCCAAACTTGGGAGTCCGAGGTCATGGGTTCTAATCCCGGCTCCACCACTTGTCAGCTGTGTGACTTTGGGCAAGTCACTTCACTTCTCTGTGCTTCAGTTCCCTCATCTGTAAAATGGGGATTAAGACTGTGAGCCCCACGGGGGACAACCTGATTACCTTGTATCTACTCCAGTGCTTAGAACAGTGCTTGGCACATACTAAGCGCTTAACAAATACCATCCTTATTATTATTATTCCCTGTCCACGATGAGTTTACAGTCTAGAGTGGTTCAGGATCGATCCTCTCCCCGCTTTTTGGATGCGTAAACCGAGGCCCTTTGGAGGGTAAGCGCTGGCCCTGGGTCACTCTGGGGGGATCTTCCGGGCCTTGGGAGGACACTCACCTTGTTCCTTTCCGTTACAGAGAGCGGGCCCGTTGTCGGGAGCGCCTTCTCCGTCCGAACTCGGCCTCTCCGAGGACAGTTTCTGCGGGAACAGAGGGATCGGGTCACTCCTCGGTCAGGGGACGCGATGGAAAATGCGGGCCGAACCCCCTACCACCCGGACGGTCACCGCGGGACGCTGGACAGGTCAATGGCGGAGACCTCCTTCCCCGCCAAACCACCACAAGAAACCGTGCCCCCGCGGTGCTCCGCTCACAGATGCTCAGAAAGAGCCTTTCCTTTCTTTTTTGTTTTTCATTCATTCATTCAATCGTATTTATTGAGCTCTTACCGTGTTCAGAGAACACAGTATTTTCATTTATTGGTATTTGATAAGCGCTTACTATGGGCCAGTTGGTCGACCGGATTTGCTGAGCGCTTACTGTGTTTAGAGCGTGGTTCTAGGCACTGTACTGACTAAATTAATTATTCATTCACAAGACTGTGAGCCCACTGTTGGGTAGGGACTGTCTCTATATGTTGCCAACTTGTACTTCCCAAGCGCTTAGTACAGTGCTCTGCACACAGTAAGCGCTCAATAAATACGATTGATGATGATAAATCCATGTCTCCCCATCTAGACCATAAGCTCATTATGGGCAGGGAATGTGACTGCTAATTCTGTTGTATTTGTCTGCTAATTCCCTGGCATTTGACTCTCCCAAGAGCTTAGTACAGTTCTCTGCATATAGTAATAATAATGATGGTATCATTGTGAAAAGTGAAAAGAGCCCGGGCTTGGGAGCCAGGGGTCATGGGTTCTAATCCAGGCTCCGCCGCTTGTCAGCTGTGTGACCTTGGGCAAGTCACTTAACTGCTCTGAGCCTCAGTTTCCTCACCTGTAAAATGGGGATTAAGACTGGGAGCCCCACGTGGGACAACCTGATTATCTTGTACCCCACCCCCAGTGCTTAGAACAGTGCTTGGCACATAGTAAGCGCTTAACAAATACCATCATTATTATTTATTATTATTACTAAGTACTTGAGAGAGGACGACATGACAGCATAACAGCCATAGACTGTGAGCCCTTTGCTGGGTAGGGGCCGTCTCTATATGTTGCCAACTTGTATTTCCCAAGCGCTTAGTACAGTGCTCTGCACACAGTAAGTGCTCAATAAATACGATCGAATGAACGAACGAACGCCTACAACCAGCTTAATAATAATAATGGTATTTGTTAAGAGCTTACTATGTGCCAAGCTCTGTTTTAAGCACTGGGATAGATAACAAGGTAATCCGCTTCTGGACTGTGAGCCCATTGTTGGTCTCTATATGTTGCCAATTTGTACTCCCCAAGCTCTTAGTACAGTGCTCTGCACACAGTAAGCGCTCAATAAATACGACTGAATGAATGAAAGTTTGTCCCAAGTGGAGCTCACGGTCTTCATCCTCTTTCTACAGATGAGGGAACTGAAGTGAAGTGACTTGCCCAAAGTCACACAGTAGACACACGGTGGAGTTGGGATTAGAACCCACGACCTCTGACTCCCAAGACTGTGCTTGTTCCCCTAAGCCACGCTGCTTCTCTGCTTATAGTCTACAGTGCTAGGCACTGTACTAAGCACTGGGGTGGATACAAGCAAATCGGGTTGGATGCAGTTGCTGCCCCAATGGGGCTCACAGTCTCAACCCCCATTGCCAATTGTCAGCTCACAGTCTAGAAGCGGGGTAGGGATTGTCTCTATCTGTTGCCCAATTGTACTTTCCAAGTGCTTAGTACAGTGCTCTGCACACAGTAAGCGCTCAATAAATACTATTGGACTAATGAATGAATGAAGTGTCAGAATGATTATCATTATTATCATCACAATAGGACAGAATGAGCAGAGCTGGACCCTATCCATTAACGAGTTTACAGACAATGGTCTTCGGGTTGCGAATTGCTCCCGCCGTCATCCAGATGGCAGGGAATGCGGATGGTTCTGGCTCATTTTACTGAGAGCTCACCTCCTCCAAGAGGCCTTCCCAGACTGAGCCCCCTTTTCCCTCTCTTCCTCCCCATCCCCACAGCCCTACCTCCTTCCCCTCCCCACAGCACCTGTACATACGCTTGTACAAATTTATTACTCTATTTATTTTACTTGTACATATTTACTATTCGATTTATTTTGTTAATGATGTGCATTTAGCTTTAATTCCATTTGTTCCGACGACTTGACACCTGTACACATGTTTGGCTCTGTTGTCTGTCTCACCCTTCTAGACTGTGAGCCCGTTGTTGGACAGGGACCGTCTCTGTTGCCGACTTGTACTTCCCAAGCGCTTAGTACAGTGCTCTGCACACAGTAAGCGCTCAATAAATATGACGGAATGAATGAATTTTACCTTTTCCAGCTCCGTCTTGTGCACGGGGGAGGTGGAGGCGGGGCCGTCTGAATCCGCATTTCCACCACAGCTGCTGTACACTTCCCTGATCACCTTAAAAAAGAAGGAGGGGAGACTGTGACCTCATTGTGGGCAGGAAATATGGCCATCTGTGACTGTGTTATACTCTCCCAAGTGCTTAGTACAGTGCTGTGCACACAGTCAGCGCTCGATAAACACGACTGCATGAATGAACGTGACCTAAGGAACTCTAGATTTGCAGAGAGGGGCTGGCATGCAGGAGGTAATAATAATGATAACGGTCCAAGACTGAACTCCTTGTCTCCCCTCCCAAACCCTGCCCTCTCCCTGACTTTCCCATCTCTGTTGACGGCACTACCATCCTTCCCGTCTCACAAGGCCGCAACCTTGGTGTCATCCTCGACTCCACTCTCTCGTTCACCCCTCACATCCAAGCCGTCACCAAAACCTGCCGGCCTCAGCTCCGCAACATTGCCAAGATCCGCCCTTTCCTCTCCATCCACACCGCTGCCCTTCTCGTTCAAGCTCTCATCCTATCCTGTCTGGACTACTGCATCAGCCTTCTCTCTGATCTCCCATCCTCATGTCTCTCCCCACTTCAATCCAGACTTCATGCTGCTGCCCGGATTATCTTTGTCCAGAAACGCTCTGGGCATATTACTCCCCTCCTCAAAAATCTCCAGTGGCTACCAATCAATCTGCGCATCAGGCAGAAACTCCTCCCCCTGGGCTTCCAGGCTGTCCATCCCCTCGCCCCCTCCCACCTCACCTCCCTTCTCTCCTTCTCCAGCCCAGCCCGCACCCTCCGCTCCTCTGCCGCTAATCTCCTCACCGTACCTCGCTCTCGCCTGTCCCGCCATCGACCCCCGGCCCATGTCATCCCCCGGTCCTGGAATGCCCTCCCTCTACCCATCCGCCAAGCTAGCTCTCTTCCTCCCTTCAAGGCCCTGCTGAGAGCTCACCTCCTCCAGGAGGCCTTCCCACACTGAGCCCCTTCCTTCCTCTCCCCCTCATCCCCCTCTCCACCCCCTCATCTTACCTCCTTCCCTTCCCCACTGCACCTGTATATATGTATATATGTTTGTACATATTTGTTACCCTATTTATTTACTTATTTATTTTACTTGTACATATCTATTCTATTTATTTTATTTTGTTAGTATGTTTGGTTTTGTTCTCTGTCTCCCCCTTTTAGACTGTGAGCCCACTGTTGGGTAGGGACTGTCTCTATATGTTGCCAACTTGTACTTCCCAAGCGCTTAGTACAGTGCTCTGCACACTGTAAGCGCTCAATAAATATGATTGATGATGATGTGGGATTAAGACTGTGAGCCCCACGTGGGACAACCCGATTACCTTGTACCTACCCCAGCGCTTAGAACAGTGCTTGGCACATAATAAGCGCTTCACAAATACCATGATTATCATTATTATTACAAGGTAATCCGGTTGGACACCATCCCTGTCCCACATGGGAATCACGGCCTTCATCCCCATTTGCCAGATGAGGGAACTGAGGCCCAGAGAACTGAAGCTGCGAGCCCAAAGTTCCACAGCCGACATGTGGAAGAGCCAGGATTAGAACCCAGTTCCTTCGGACTCCCAGGCCCGGCATCTAATTTGTTAATGATGGTATTTGTTTAGCACTTACTATGTGTGAAGCACTATTCTAAGCACTGAGGGGGGTACAAAGTGATCAGGTTGTCCCACGTGGGGCTTCCAGTCTTCATCCCCATTTTGCAGATGTGGTAACTGAGGCCCAGAGAAGTGAAGTGACTTGCCCAAAGTCACACAGCTGACAAGTGGCGGAGCCGGGATTAGAACCCATGACTTCTGACTCCCAAGCCCGAGCTCTTTCCACTGAGCCACGCTGCTTTTCTAGCCACTAGGCCACGCTGCTCCTCTAGGCTGTTAAGCTCGTTGTGGGCAGGGAAGGTGTCCGTCAACTGTTGCAGTGCACTCTCCTCCCAAGCGCTTAGTACAGTGATCCGAACACAGTAAGCGCTCAATAAATACCACTGGGTGATTGGGGAGGAGTGGGAAGCGGGTTTTCCAGCAGATGGTGCTGCCGGCCTGAACGGCACACAGCTGTTCTTCCACGGAAAATGAAGCCAGCAGTAAAAGCTGATAAGAGGGTGGTTTCTTTTCTGTGGTTGCTCTGCTTTTCTATGGTACTTGTTAAGTGCTTATTATTTGCCAGTCACTGTACTAAGCGCTGGGGTAGATGCAGCAATTGTTATATTGTAAGTCAACTCAATGCAATCGTGTTTATTGGGCGCTAACTGTGTGCGGAGCACTGTTCTAGGTACTTGGGAAATAATAATACAACAATAAGCAGTGATAATTCCTGCCCAAAACCAGCTAAGAGAGGTGGTGGGGGGGGGGGGGGGCGGGATGAGAGATCAATACAAATAAATCCAATGACAGATATGGGTATACCTGCCGTGGGGGGGAAGGGAAGGGAAGGGAAGGGAAGGGAAGGGAAAAGAAGGGAAGGGAAGGGGAAAGGGAAAGGGAAAGGGAAGGGAGATATGGGTATACGTGCCGTGGGGGAGAGGAAGGGAAGGAAGGGAAGGGAAGGGAAGGGAAGGGAAGGGAAGGGAAGGGAAGGGAAGGGAAGGGAAGGGGAAGGGAAAGGGAAAGGGAAAGGGAAAGGGAAAGGGAAAGGGAAGGGAAGGGAAGGGAGATATGGGTATATGTGCCGTTGGGGAGGGAAGGGAAGGGAAGGGAAAGGGAAAGGGAAAGGGAAGGGAAGGGAAGGGAAGGGAAGGGAAGGGAGATATGGGTATACGTGCCATGGGGGAGAGAAGGGAAGGGAAGGGAAGGGAAGGGAAGGGAAGGGAAGGGAAGGGAAGGGAAGGGAAGGGAAGGTAAGGGAAGGGAAGGGAAGGGAGACTGTTCTAAGCACTGGGGTAGACACAAGATCATCAGGTTGGACACAGTCCCTGTCCCACATGGGGCTCACAGTCTTCATCCCCATTTTACAGATGAGGAAACTGAGGCCCAGAGAAGTGAAGTGACTTGCCCAAAGTCACCCAGCTGACAAGTGGTGGAATCGGGACTAGAACCTATGACCTCTGACTCCCAAGCCCAAGCTCTATCCACTGAGCCACGCTGCTTTGTGGCTCAGCAAGGCCTAGTGGATACAGCTCAGGCCCAGGAGTCAGAAGGACCTGGGTTCTAATCCCGACTCAGTCGCTTGTCTGCTGTGTGGCCTTGGGCAAATCACTTCACTTCTCTGGGCTTCAGTCCCTCATCTGTGAAATGATGATTCCAACTGTGAACCCCACACGGGACGTGGACTTTGTCCAACCTGACTAGCTTGTACTTACCCCAATGCTTAATACAGTGCCTGACACAGTTTTAGCCCTTACAAATATCATAAATGAAATAAAGAAATAAACACAATTAATAAAACCACTTTAGGATCATAATAATAACAAATGTTGGTATTTGTTAAGCGCTTACTATGTGCCAAGCAATTTCCTACGTGCTGCAGTAGATAGAGAAGCAGCGTGGAGCAGTGGAAACAGCGCAGGATTGGGAGTTATAGGTTGCCGGTTCTAATCCTGGCTCCGCCATTTATCAGCTGAGTGACTTTGGGCAAGTCACTTTACTTCTCTGTGCCTCAGTTACCTCGTTTGGAAAATGGGGATGAAGACCGTGAGCCCTGTGTGGGACAACCTGATTACCTTGTATCTACCCAGCGCTTAGAACAGTGCTTGGCACATAGTAAGCGCTTAACAAATATCAAAATTATTATTATTACTACAAGGTAATCAGGTTGTCCCACATGGGGCTCACAGTCTTAACCTCCATTTTACAGATGAGGTAACTGAGGCCCAGAAAAGTGAAGTGATTCGCCCAAAGTCACCCAGCTGACAAGTGGCGGAGCCGGAATTAGAACCCACAACCTCTGAATCGCAAGCCCAGGCTCTTTCTACTAAGCCAGCTTTATTGTGGTTATTCCAGAACCCACTGGAAAGGCCAACTCGGCAGGAAGCAGAGGTCTCCACATAAAACCGTCTCTGCAGACACACACCCCCTTGATTCTTTTTCCCACAGAATTCTCCCTTTTCCTACAAGGGAATTCTCCCCTTTTTCCTTTTTCTCTCCCCCTTCTAAACCATGAGCCCGTTGTTGGGTAGGAACCGTCTCTATATGTTGCCGATTTGTACATCCCAGGTGCTTAGTACAGTGCTCTGCAAACAGTAAGCACTCAATAAATACGACTGACTGACTGAATGAACAACAACAAAACAACAACAACAATACTACTACTACTACTACTACTAATAATAATAATGGAATTCATTACGCATTTACTATGTGCAAAGCACTGTTCTAATAATAATAATGATGATGATGATGATGATGATGATGATAATAATAATAATAATAATAATAACAGTGGCATTTATTAAGCACTTACTATGTGCAAAGCACTGTTCTAAGCGCTGAGGAAGATACAAGGTGATCAGGTTGTCCCACGGGGGGCTCACAGTCTTAATCCCCATTTTACAGAGGAGGCAACTGAGGCACAGAGAAGTCAAGTGACTTGCCCAAAGTCACACAGCTGACAATTGGCAGAGCCGGGATTTGAACCTATGACCTCTGACTCCAAAGCCCTGGCTCTTTCCACTGAGCCACGCTGCTTCTCTAAACACCGGGGAGGTTACAAGGTGATCAGGTTGCCCCACGGGGGGCTCACAGTCTTAATCCCCATTTTACAGATGAGGGAACTGAGGTCCAGGGAGTTAAGTAACTTGCCCAAAGTCACACAGCCGACAGTTGGCGGAGCCGGGATTTGAACCCATGAACTCTGACTCCAAAGCCCGGCGTCTTTCCACTGAGCCACGCTGCTTCTCTAAAGGCTTCTTCCTTTCCTCAAATCTGTTTCACTGCTCTTATTTTTTTTCCTTTCCCCACACACTGCACAGCGGAAAGTCGGAGCATTGTGAAGCAGCGTGTACCCGTTCCGATGTGTTTGGGATCCTCTCCGGATTTCTGACCGACACTTTGGTGACATCAGCTCTACTGTTCGGCAAGCATTCCTTGGCTTCTAATCCCCGGCCTGTCTGTGTGGTTTGCTGTCTAGACTTTGATTTACCTCAGCTTTATCAGCTCTTTCTCCATGTCTCTGCGAGGTCACTTTTAGAAATTTTTAGAAATTTTTTAGAACTTTTCTGCAGTTTTTGAAACAGGGTTTCTTTGATTCCAGTCCTCATCAATATGCTGACCGCCATTCATCTTTATAGTAGTAGTAGTAGTAGTAATAATAATAATAATAATAATAATAATAATAATAGCATTTATTAAGCGCTTACTATATGCAAAGCACTGTTCTACGTGCTGGGGAGGTTACAAGGTGATCAGGTTGTCCCACAGGGGGCTCACAGTCTTAATCCCCATTTTACAGATGAGGTAACTGAGGCACAGAGAAGTTAAGTGACTTGCCCAAAGTCACACAGCTGACAATTGGCGGAGCCGGGATTTGAACCCATGACCTCTGACTCCAAAGCCCGTGCTCTTTTTCCACTGAGCCACGCTGCTTCTCTAATAATAATCATGGTATTTGTTAAGCGCCTACTATGTGCCGAGCACTGTTCTAAGCGCTGGGGAAGATACAGAGTAATCAGGTTGTCCCATGTGGGGCTCACGCTTTTAATCCCCGTTTTACAGATGAGGTAACTGAGGCACAGACAAGTTAAGTGACTTGCCAAAGGTCACAGAGCTGACAAGTGGCGGAGCCAGGATTAGAACCGATGACCTCTGAATCCCAAGCCTGGGCTCTTTCCACTAAGCCACACTGCCTGTCCTCCCCTCAAGACTGTTAGTTTGCTGTGGGCAGGGAATGGGTCTGTTTATTTTTGTATCGTACTCTCCCAAGCGTTTAGTACAGTGCTCTGCACAAGGTAAGCACTCAATAAATACAATTGAGTGAATGAACTGAATGAATGAATTCTTTTAGACTGTGAGCCCACTGTTGGGTAGGGACTGTCTCTATATGTTGCTAACTTGTACTTCCCAAGCGCTTAGTACAGTGCTCTGCACACAGTAAGCGCTCAATAAATACGATTGATGATGATGATGATGAATGAAAGAAGCAGGCAAATCCCTTCATTTTTACTTTTCTAAAGGAAGTGACAGTTCTTTCAGAAGCAGTGTAGCCTCATGGAAACAGTCCTGGGCTTTTATTTTATTTATTAATCGTATATACTGAGCGCTTACTGTGTGCAAAGCACTGTACTAAGCGCTTGGGAGGGTACAATATAATGTTCATTCAATCGTATTTATTGAGCGCTTACTGTGTGCAGAGCACTGTAGTAAGCGCTTGGGAAGTACAACACATTCCCTGCCCACAACGAGCTCACAGCCTAGAGGGGGAGACAATCATATACATAAATCAAGGAATGAATAAATAAATGGCAGATCTATAAAGAACTATCCATATGTACCATGGGAAAGGGGGAGAGGATGAATGAAGGAGCACATAATGGCGCAGAAAGGAGTGCGAGAAGAGGAAAGGAGGGCTCAGTCAAGGAAGGCTTCCTGAAGGATATTCATTCATTCATTCACTTGTATTTATTGAGCGCTTACTGGGTGCAGAGCACTGTACTAAGCACTTGGGAAGTATAAGTTGGCAACATATAGAGACGATTCCTACCCGACAGCGGGCTCACAGTCTAGAAGGGGGAGACAGACCACAAAACATATTAACAAAATAAAATAGAATAGTAAATATGCACAAGTAAAATAGAGTAATAAATCTGTACAAACATATATACAGGTGCTGTGGGGAGGGGAAGGAGGTGGGGATGGGGAGGGGGAGAGGAATCGGGGGGGAGATGGGCCTTCGATAAGGCTTTGAAGTGGGGGAGAGCAATTATCTGTCTGAAGGCAATTATCTGTCTGGGGAACTGGGTTCTAATCCTGACTCCATCACCTGTATGCTATATGACCCACAACAAATCACTTAAACTTCTCTGTGCTTCAGTTTTCATTCATTCAATCATATTTATTTATTTACTTTACTTGTACATATCTATTCTACTTATTTTATTTTGTTAGTATGTTTGGTTTTGCTCTCCGTCTCCCGCTTTTAGACTGCGAGCCCACTGTTGGGTAGGGACTGTCTCTAGATGTTGCCAACTTGTACTTCCCAAGTGCTTAGTACAGTGCTCTGCACACGGTAAGCGCTCAATAAATACGACTGATTGATTGATTGAGCGTTTCTTGTGCACACAGCACTGTGCTTAGCTTTCTTACCTGTAAAATGGGGATTCAATACCTATTTTCCCTCCCCCTTAGATTCTGAGCCCCAGGTGGGACAGGGACTGTGTCCAACCTGATTATCTTACATCTACCCCAGTGCTTACAGACCCCAGTCTTCTAGACTGTGAGCCCACTGTTGGGTAGGGACTGTATATGTTGCCAACTTGTACTTCCCAAGTGCTTAGTACAGTGCTCTGCACACAGTAAGCGCTCAATAAATACAATTGATTGATTGATTGCTTAGAACGGTGCTTGGCACAGAGTAAGCTAGCTCCCTGTGGGCACAGAACGTGTCTACCAACTCTAGTGTTAGCACAGGCCCGGGAGTAAGAGGATCTGGATTCCTGGAAGTCAGAAGGTTGTGGGTTCTAAACCCGGCTCCGCCACTTGTCTGCTGTGTGACCTTGGGCAAGCCACTTAACATCTCTAGGCCTCAGTTCCCTCATCTGCTAATGGGGATGAAGACTGCGAGCCCCACGGAAGACAGGGACTGTGTCCAACCTGATTAGCCAGTCTCTACCGCAGTGCTTAGTACAATGTGCTCAATAATAATAATAATAATAATAATAATAATAATAATAATAATAATGTTGGCATTTGTTCAGCACTTACTATGTGCCAAGCACTGTTCTAAGCACTGGGGTAGATACAAGGTATTCAGGTTGCCCCACGTGGGGCTCACAGTCTTCATCCCCATTTTACAGATGAGGTCACTGAGGCACAGAGAAGTAAAGTGACTTGCCCAAGGTCACAGAGCTGACAAGTGGCAGAGTCGGGATTAGAACCCATGGCTTCTGACTCCCAAGCCTGGGCTCTTTCCACTGAGCCACGTTGCTTCTAGTACTTTCCAAGCATTTAGTCCAGTGCTCTGCGTACAGTAAGCGCTCAATAAATACAGTCGAATGAATGAATACAAGCAAATCAGGGCCAGGCACTTCACTTCTCTGGACCTCAGTTCTCTCATCTGTAAAATGGGGATTAGGACTATACATCCCATGTGGGACATGAACAGTATCTGACCGGATTATCTTGTATCTATCCTAGTGCTTAGTACAGTGCCTGGCACATAGGAAGTGCTTAATAAATGCATCATTAAAAAGAAAATAGGATCAGAAGCTAGGACTGCTTCCTGCCTCCTCTATAATAACAATGATAATAATAATGGTAAAAATGATGAAATTTGTTAAGTCCTTATTTATGTGTCAAGCACTGTACTAAGCGCTGAGTTTAATACAAGCTAATCGTGTTGGACACAGTCCCTGTCCCACGTGGAGCTCACTGTCTCAATCCCCATTTTACGGATGGGGGAACAGAGGCCCAGAGAAGTGAAGCGAGTTACCCAAGGTCACACAGCATTTGAACCCACGATTTTCTGACCATGTTGGACCTCAAAATCCAGGCCAAAGCTAGGTTCACAGTAAATGCTTGGTTAACCAATCCCCCATTCATGATCATGAGAAGCAGCGTGGCTCAGTGGGTAGAGCCCAGGTCTGTGAGTCAGGTCATGGGTTCTAATCCCACCTCCGCCACTCGTTTGCTGTGTGACCACAGGCAAGTCACTTCACTTTTCTGTGCCTCAGTTACCTCACCTGTAAAATGGAGACTGAGACTGTGAACCCCCTTCTAGGCTGTGAGACCGTTGTTGGGTAGGGACCGTCTCTATATGTTGCCATCTTGTACTTCCCAAGCGCTTAGTACAGTGCTCTGCACACAGTAAGCGCTCAATAAATACAATTGAATGAATGAATGAATGAATGAATGAATGAATGCTACTTGTCTCAGTGTTCTGCCCCCAGAAGGTCAGAGGTGACAGGTATTTATCACCTGTGCTCCTGGGCCATTCCAGCTTCGGGCCTCAGTTTATCCAATCTCTGCCCTCCCCCTTCTCCATACCTAACTTGATGGCACAGGGGGTGAGGGACACCTTCTGTATTCCCGCTTGGGCTGTCAATCATCATCATCAATCGTATTTATTGAGCGCTTACTATGTGCAGAGCACAATCGAGCAGTTTGGGTTGTGGGGACGGTATCCCACCCTCAATCCCGAGTTCCGCCTGCTGGCTCAGGTGGTCACGAGATAGCATTTGACCTTGAGATGGCCGGTACCCCAGGGTCACCTTGGGACAGTGGCCCAGTGGCAAAAGCATGTTTGTACATATTTATTACTCTATTTATTTTATTTGTACATATTTATTCTATTTATTTTGTTAATGTGTTTTGTTTTGTTCTCTGTCTCCCGCTTCTAGGCTGTGAGCCCACTGTTGGGTAGTGACCGTCTCTATATGTTGCCAACTTGTACTTCCCAAGTGCTTAGTACAGTGCTCTGCACACAGTAAGTGCTCAATAAATGCAATTGAATGAATGAATGAATGAATGAATGAATGAATGAATGAAAGAAAAACATGGGCTTGGGAGTTAGAGGTCATGGGTTCCAATCCCGCCTCCACTACTTGTCTGCTGTGTGACCTTGGGTAAGTCACTTAGCTTCTCTGTGCTTCAGTTACCTCACCTATAAAATGGGGACTGAGCCTGTGAGCCCCACATGGGAAAACTTGATCACCTTGTCTCTACCCCAGCACTTAGAACAGTGTTTGGCACATAGTAAGCGCTTGGCAAATATCATAATTATTATTATTATTCATTCATTCATTCACTAAATCGTATTTATTGAGCGCTTACTGTGTGCAGAGCACTATACTAAGCGCTTGGGAAGTACAAGTCGGCAACATATAGAGACGGTCCCTACCTAACAATGGGCTCACAGTCTAGAAGGGGGAGACAGACAACGAAACAAAACAGGCAGACAGGCATCAACACCATCAGAATAAATAGAATTATAGCTATATACATATCATTAATAAAGAAGAGTAATAGATATGTACAAATAAAATAGAGTAATAAATATGTACAAATATATACAGGTGCTGTGGAGAAGGGGAAGGGGGTAGGGTGGGGTGGGCGATGGGGAGGGGAGGAGGAGGAGAGGAAAAAGGGGGCTCAGTCTGGGAAGGCCTCCTGGAGGAGATGAGCTCTCAGTAGGGCTTTGAAAGGGGCATGAGACCTAGCTTGGCGGATATAATAATAATAATAATAATAATAATAATAATAATAATAATAATAATAATAATAATAAAGCACTTACTATGTGCAAAGCACTGTTCTAAGCGCTGGGGAGTTTACAAGGTGATCAGGTTGTGCCACGTGGGGCTCACAGTCTTAATCCCCATTTTACAGATGAGGTAACTGAGGCACAGAGAGGTTAAGTGATTTGCCCAAAGCCACACAGCTGACCAGTTGCAGAGCCGCGATTTGAACCGATGACCTCTGACTCCAAAGCCCGGGCTCTTTCCACTGAACCACGCTGCTTCTCCAGGATATGAAGAATTCTGGAATTCTCCAGATATGAGGAGGGAGGGCGTTCCAGGCCAGGGGTAGGATGTGGGTCGGGGGCTGATGGCGGGACAGGCGAGAACAAGGCCCAGTGAAGGGGTGAGCAGTGGTAGAGGAGCGGAAGGTGCGAGGGGATGCAGAGCGTTGAAGCCGAGAGTGAGGAGTTTTTGCTTGATTCTTAGGTTGATAGGCAAATAATGGAGATTTTTGAGGAGGGAAGTGACATGCCCAGAGCGTTTCTATACAAAGACAATCCAGACAGCAGAGTGAAGTATAGACTGAAGTGGGGAGAGACAGGAGGATAGGAGATCAGAAAAGAGGCTTATGCAGTAATCCAACTTGCAGTTGCAATTGGGATAGGATGAGAGATTGAACAAACAAGGTAGCGGTTTGGATGGAGGAAAGGGCAGATCTTGGTGATGTTGTGGAGGTGAGACTGGCAGGTTTTGGTGACGGATTGAATGTGTGAGGTGAACGAGAAAGTGGAGTCAAGGATGACACCAAGGTTGCGGGCTTGTGAGATGGGAAGGATGGCAGTGCCGTCCACAGTGACGGGAAAGTCAGTGAGAGGCCAGGGTTTGGGAGGGAAGATAAGGAGCTCAGTCTTGGACATGTTGAGTTTTAGATGGCGGGCAGACATCCAGATGGAGATGTCCTGAAGGCAGGAGGAGATATGATCCTGGAGGAAGGGAGAGAGAGCAGGGGTGGAAATGTAGACTTGGGTGTCATCAGTGTGTAGAGATGATAGTTGAAGCCGTGGAAGTGAATGAGTTCACCGAGGGACTGAGTATAGATGGAGAACAGAAGGGGACAGAGAACTGACCCCTGAGGAACCCCTACAGTAAGGGGATGGGAGCAGGGGAGGAGGAGCCCGTGAAGGAGACTGAGAATGAACGGCCAGAGAGAGAAGAGGAGAACCAGGAGAGGATGGAGTCTGTGAAGCCAAGGTTGGATAGCATGTTGAGAAGAAGTAAATTATTACTATTTTTCTTATTCTTATTAAAATGGGTAGCATGACACTGCTGGTTTTCATTATCCTAAGGAAAGAATCCTCAGGAATAATCCTAAAGAACCGCCCTGCCCTCCTCATTCCCTCCCCATTCCCTCTCCGTTCCAGCCCCCTCTTCAACTTCCCATCCTTCCCAGCAGTATCTCTAAAGGAGATCTGCTTCCTCTCAAATGCCACCCTCTCCACATGTGCATCGGAACCATTTCTTTGTACCTTATCAAAACGCTGATGCCCTTCCTCCTCCCCTCCCTAACAGCCACCTCCAACCACTCTCTCTCCAATGGTTTCTTCCCCACTACTTTCAAACGTGGCCACGTCTCCCCTATCTTAAAAACCCCTCCCTTGACCCCACGGCTCCCTCCAGTTATCTCGCCCTCTCCCTCCTACTGTTCCTCTCCAAACTCCTTGAGCGAGTCATCTACACCCGCTGTCTCATACTCCTCTCCTCCAGCTCTCTTCTGGATCCCCTCCAATCTGGCTTCCATCCCCTTCCCTCCACAGAAACCACCCTCTCAAAGGTCACTCATGATCTCCTTCTTGCCAAATCCAAAGGCTCCTACTCCATCCTAATGCTCCTCTACTCTGAGTTGCTTTCGACACAATGGACCACCCCCTTCTCCTCGATTCTTTATCCAACCTTGGCTTCACTGACTCTGTCCTCTCCTGGTTCTCCTCTTTTCTCTCTGGCAGCTCATTCTCAGTCTCCTTCGTGGGCTCCTCCTCCGCCTCCCACCCCCTAACTGTGGGGGTCCCTCGCGGTTCAGTTCGGAGTCCCCTTTTATTCTCCATCTACACCCATTCCCTCAGAGAACTCATTCGCTCCCCTGGCTTCAACGACCACCTCTATGCGGATGACACCCAAAACTACATCTCCAGCCCTGATCTCTCTCTCTCTCTCTCTGCGGTCTCACATTTCCTCCTGCCTTCAAGACATCTCTACCGTGATGTCCTCCCATCATCTCAAACTCAACATGTACAAAATAGAGCTCCTTATCTTCTCATCCGAATGTTGTCCTCTCCCTGATTTTCCCACCACTGTAGATGGCAGCACCATCCTTCCCATCTCACAAGCCTGTAACCTTGGCGTTGTCCTTATTATTATTATAATGGCATTTATTAAGTGCTTACTACGTGCAAAGCACTGTTCCAAGCGCTGGGGAGTTTACAAGGTGATCAGGTTGTCCCACGGGAGGCTCACAGTCTTTATCCCCATTTTACAGATGAGGTAACTGAGGCTCGGAGAAATTAAGTGACTTGCCTAAAGTCACACAGCTGACAATTGGTGGAGCCAGGATTGCCTCCTCTTCCCTCATTCGACCCACAAATTCAATCTGTCACCAAATCCTGTCATTCTCACCTTCACAAGACCACTAAAATCCACCCTTTCCTCTCCATCCAAACCGCTACCACGTTAATCCAATCACTCATCCTCTCCTGCCTGGATGACTGCAACAGCCTCCTTGCTGACCTCCCAATCTCCTGTCTCACCCCACTCCAGTCCATACTTCACTCTGCTGCCTGGATTATCTTTCTACAAAAATGTGCAGGACATGTCAACCCCCTCCTCAAAAATCTCCAATGGTTGCCCATGCACCTCTGTAACAAAAACTCCTCACCACTGGACTTTAAAGCTGTCCATCCCCTCGCCCCTTCCTACCTCCTGCCTTCTCTCCTTCTCCATCCCAGCCCACGCACTCCGCTCATCTGCTGCTGCTAATCTCACTGGGCCTCAATCTATCAATCGTATTTATTGAGCGCTTACTGTGTGCAGAGCACTGTACTAAGTGCTTGGGAAGTACAAGTCGGCAACACATAGAGACAGTCCATACCCAACAGCGGGCTCACAGTCTAGAAGGGGGAGACAGAGAACAAAACCAAACATACTAACAAAATAAAATAAATAGAATAGATATGTACAAGATAAATAAATAGAGTAATAAATATGTACAAACATATATACAGGTGCTGTGGAGAAGGGAAGGAGGTAAGATGGGGGGGATGGAGGGGGGGGCGAGGGGGAGAGGAAGGAAGGGGCTCAGTCTGGGAAGGCCTCCTGGAGGAGGTGAGCTCTCAGTAGGGCCTTGAAGGGAGGAAGAGAGCTAGCTTGGCGGATGGGCAGAGGGAGGACATTCCAGGCCCGGGGGATGACGTGGGCCGGGGGTTGATGGCGGGACAGGCGAGAACGAGGTACGGTGAGGAGATTAGTGGCAGAGGAGCGGAGGGTGTGGGCTGGGCTGTAGACGGAGAGAAGGGAGGTGAGGTAGGAGGGGGCGAGGGGATGGATGGACAGCCTTGAAGCTGAGGGTGAGGAGTTTCTGCCTGATGCACAGATTGATTGGTAGCCACTGGAGATTTTTGAGGAGGGGAGTAACATGCCCAGAGCGTTTCTGGACAAAGACAATCCGGGCAGCAGCATGAAGCATCTCCATCTCGACTGTCTCATCGCCGATCCCTCACCCACTTTCTGCCTCTGGCCTGGAACTCACTCCCTCCTCAGATCCCACAGACAGTGGCTCTCCCCACTATTTAAAGCCTGACTGAAGGCTCATCTCCTCCAAGAGGCCTTCCCTCACTCAGCCCCCCTTTTCTTCATCTCCCACTCCCATCTTCATCACCCTGACTTGCTCCCTTTGTTCTTCCCTCTCTCCCCACCCCACAGCACTTATGTCTGTATCTGTCAGGTATTTATTTCTGTTCACTGTAAGCTCACTGTGGGCAGGGAATGTGTTTATTATTTGCATTGTATCTCCCAAATGCTTAGTACAGTGCTCTGCGCACAGTAAGAGCTCAATAAATACGGCTGAATGAGTGAATGAATGAATCAATGTTTAATAAATACCATGCCTCCTCCTCCTCCTTCTGGATGTGGAGACCAGACAGAGACAAGACAATGAGATGGTTCCCACCCATCCCCTCCCCCGGTCTCCCGCGGACCCTGTGGGTTAAGAGGGAGGGAGACCCTGTGAAGCGACGAGGGGATGAGGGTTCATAAAAGAAACCGCCACAGTCTGAAATTCAATCCCGGGCCTGCCTCTCGCCTCTTACAAAGCATTCTTCCCCGCTCTGGTCATTTTCCCCGTGGTTTCTCATCTCCCCAGAGCCGGCTCTCGCCATGCCACGGCTGGGTCTCTTCTGCCCGGTGGTCTGACCCTTGAACCCGGATTCCCGGCCCCCCAAATCCCTCGGCCCCGGCGGACGGATGGACGGCACCAACAATTCCCAGGACAAGGGGATCATCTCCCTGGGGAGGGGGGCAGAAACCTGGTCTGTCTTTGTCCAGGGCCACCATGAACTGGTGGTCGTGTCTCCCCCTTCTAGACTGTGAGCCTGTTGTTGGGTAGGGACCGTCTCTACATGTTGCCGACTTGCACTTCCCAAGCGCTTAGTACAGTGCTCCGTACACAGTAAGTGCTCAATAAATATGACTGACTGAATGAAATTTGTTCCATAACAACTGTGATGTTTGCTCAGCACTTACTATTTGCCAGGAACTGTACTAAGCGCTGGGAGGGAATGCAAGCAAATCAAGTTGGACACGGTCCCTGTCCCCCGTGGGGCTCAAAGTCTTAATCCCCATTTTACAGATGAGAGAACTGAGGCCCAGAGAAGTGAAGTGACTTGCTCAAGGTCACACAGCAGACAAGTGGCTAGATTAGAATCCATGACCTTCTCACTCCCAGGCCCCTGCTCTATCCATTAGACTATGCTGCTTCTCTATTTTACTGAGTGCTTACTGTGTGCAGAGCACTGTACTAAGCGCTTGACAGTACAATAGAACAATGAACAGAAACATCCCCTGCTCACAATGAGCTTCCAGTCTATAGAGACTGTAACTGTGAGATGGCCCAGTGGATGGGGCAAGGGCTTGAGAGTCAGAAGGTCATGAGTTCTAATCCCGGCTCTCCCATTTGTGGGCGGTGTGACCTTGGGCAAGTCACTTAACTTCTCTATGCCTCAGCTCCGTCATCTGTAAAAATGGGGATTGAGACCGTGAGTCCCACGTGGGACAGGGACTGGGTCCAACTTGATTTGCTTGTATCTTCCCCAGAGCTTAGTCCAGTGCTTGGCACATAGTAAGCACTTAACAAGTACTACTATTATCATTATTACCTGCCTCTTCTAATAATAATAATGATGATGACATTTATTAAGCACTTACTATGTGCCAAGCACTGTTCCAAGCGCTGGGGAGGTACAAGGTGATCACATTGTCCCACGTGGGGCTCACAGTATTAATCCCCGTTTTACAGATGAGGCAACTGAGGCACAGAGAAGGGAAGTGACTTGCCCGAAGTCACACAGCTGACAAGTGGGGGAGCCAGGATTTGAACCCATGACCTCCGAGTCCAAAGCCTGGGCTCCTTCCACTGAGCCACGCTGCTTCTGACCCCTCTTCTCCCAGAGTCCAGGAGGACGTGAGGCAAAGGATGAATGTTCCTAACTACTATTACCGATAATGATAGGAGACCTCGGGCAAGCCGCTTCATTTCTCTGGCCCTCAGTTTTCCTCCCTTATAAAATGGGGATGAAGACTGTGCGTCCCATGGGGAGCAGGGACTGTGTCCAACCTGATTACACTGTATCTATCCCCATGCTTAGAACGGTGCCTGGCACAGAGTTAAGCTCTAGAACAGTGCTTTGCGCACAGTAAGTGCTTAACGAATACTATTATTATTATTATTATTATTATTATTATTATTATTATTATTATGAAAGAAAGACCAGAAAGACCCCCTGTCCCCTCAGCCCATGCTATTTCCAATGTGCTACATAAATGCCACCTTAAATTAGGGGAATAAGAAAGTTTCTTTTTTAATATGGAAAGACAAATAAAAAAAAGACAGATATGTGGAAGCAGAATGGCCTAGCAAGTGCAGCAAGGACCTGGGACTCATAAGGACCTGGGTTCTAATCCCGGCTCTGCAATTTGTCTGCTGCTTGACCTTGGGCAAGTCACTTCCCTTCTCTGGGCCTCAGTCCCTCATCTGTAAAATGGGGATTAAGACGGTGAGCCCCACATTTGATATGAACTGAGTCCAATCTGATTATCTCGTTATTATTTGATTATTGTCTGATTGAGAAGCAGCGTGGCTCAGTGGAAAGAGCCTGGGCTTGGGAGTCGAAGGTCGTGGGTTCAAATCCCGGCTCCACCACTTGTCAGCAGGGTGACTTTGGGCAAGTCACTTCACTTCTCTGGGCCTCAGTTCCCTCTTCTGTAAAATGGGGATGAAGACTGTGAGCCCCACGTGGGACAACCTGATCACCTTATATCCCTCCCAGGGCTTAGAACAGTGCTTTGCACATAGTAAGTGCTTAACACATGCTATTATTATTATTATTATTATTATTATTATTATTATTTCATATCTACCCTAGTACTTAGAACAGTGCCAGGCCCATGATAAGTGCTTTCATTTTTTTCAGGGGTATTTGTTAAGCACTATGTGCCAGGCACTGTACTAAGCACTGTGATAGATACAAGTTAATCAGGTTGGACATAGTCCCTTTCCAACATAGGCCTCAGTGTCTTAATTCCCATTTTCCCCATAAGGAAACTGAGACCCAGAGAAGTGAACTGAATTGCCCAAGGTCACACAGCAGGCATAATAATAGTAATAATGGCATGTATTAAGTGC